>NC_073305.1:63046103-63346103 GCF_027595985.1 Sorex araneus | reverse complement strand
GTTGTGTGGCCCCCAATCTTCCAAGACTGAAGCTCTACCAGCCGCGTTGTGTGCTATAAGAACAGGCATGTTCACAGAACCATCCGCTCAACTCCAGGGCAGTGGCACGATAATGTATTTATGACACAGGAAAAGCACATGTGTGTGTAGGTCTTGCTGTGTCGGTTTCACACGTGACGCTGATGATTTGCTGCACTCTGCAGCCCCGCAAGCTGTTTGCACATGCTCCACCACAGATACTGCAGCACTGTAGCACTGTCGTCCAGTTGTTCATCAATTTACTGTTTTTGTCATATCGAATATGCCATGGGTAGCTTGCCAGGCTCTGCTGTGTGGGCGGGATACTCTCAGTAGCTTGCCGGGCTCTCCGAGAGGGATGGAGGAATCGAACCCGGGTCGGCCATGTGCAAGTTAAATGCCCTACTCGCTGTGTTATCACTCCAGTCCACAACAGATACTACAAAAAGCAATTAAAGGCTACCTATATCGTATCATTTAAACAAACTGGATCTCTGTGGAATACTTATCTATAACATATGTTGGGAAAAAAAAAACACAACAAGATTTCCAAACCAAAGTTTTAAATTGAAAAAACTATACAATTGAGATTCACCATTAAATTTTCACTTCTGCCTTGACATGGATCTGACAATAGAGCCAAGCGGTCAAAAGGTACAAATGAATTTATCCTACAGAATTAATTTCCCTAGAATTTAAAATTAGACATACTTTATGTTAAAATTAGAGGGCACTTTTATTTTAATGGCAGTCACTGTCACTGTCATCCCGTTGCTCATCGATTTGTTCGAGCGGGCACCAGTAACGTCTCTCAATGTGAGACTTATTGTTACTGTTTTTGGCATATCCAATACGCCATGAGTAGCTTGCCAGGTTCTGCCGTGAGAGTGCGATACTCTCGGTAGCTCTCCGAGAGGGGCAGAGGAATCGAACACGGGTCCGCCGCATGAAAGGAGAACGCCCTACCACTGTGCTATTGCTCCAGCTAGGTTGAAATTATTTTGAGAAGCACGAAACGTGCAATTTCATACTGGTTACTTTATTTTTAATTTATTGTTAGTTTAGGTTTTGTTAGTTGGGTGACACCCAGGTGTGCTCAGGGCTTACTTTTGGCCCTGAGCTCAGGGATCACTCGTGGTAGGACTCAGAAGACGATAGGGGGTCCCGGGGGTGGACTCTAGGTTGGCGACTATACAAGACAAGTGCCCTGCCTGCTGTACTATCCATCCGGCCCCAAATACTGGTTGTCTCTTACCTTGCTTTTGGTCAAATCACTTGGTCTTATTTAGATTTTAGATCTTTATCTTCTAAATAATAATATGGTAACAAATGCAAGCATTTCCAAGAACATCAATAACAAATGTTTTTGCTAGCAACAAAAGCAAGATGGGCTCAAAAGCTGAGTTTATAAGGTAATATGTGTTTAACAGAGGGAATGTTTGGGGAGAGGTTTTATCGACGAGGTGTATTAATTCTGATTGGGGCCTCCCTGAGTTTCCTGGATCTGTGGCCGGTGCCTTTTATGAGCTGTGGGGTAGGGACAAAAGGTTCCCAGCTCACAAAATCTAAACATAACTTGAGTAATAGTTATAACAAAACAAATTATGATTACTGATGCTCGTGAGGCAATTGTGAGTCAACAGGAAAGCTGACCGTCTTAGTGCTGAGTGCAAAGGCACACTTGGATGGCGAGAGCTCATGCTGGGAAGCAATTTTTCCTAGTCTAAGAATAAAACAAACTGAAATAAAGAATTGAGGGGCTAACACTGACAAGCTCCACTTATTTGAAAACAGATACACGGACAAATCTCTAGCCTCAATAGTACCAGCAAAATATAAACAATGAGTCAACCTTTATCAACCTTCAGGAGAGCCTTCACCACCCTTGATTTTAAAACACAGGGACCTCACTGCTGGCATGTCACAGCCTTGTTCAGTCCGTTATATATATACATGACATGCAAAGGTTGCAAGCCAAAGTCTGGCATCGAAAAAAAAATTTTTTTCCACCTTGTAAGCAATGTCTGCAAATGTTCCCCTTGTGTAAAGAATGGTAGGAGATGTGAGCGGGCCAGACATCATTACCCCAGACGTTCCTTCTTGGCTCGGAAGAGAGACATATAAATGAAGAATGGCGCACAGACTGCAGAGCAAGGACTAACATTCACCAAACTGGACACAGCTTTCTGGTGAGCTGTGCTAAGATGGATCCAAATTTTTGTTTAGGTTCAGCTGGAATGAGGACTAAGTGATGGTGCCTGCCAAGCCAAGAGGGAAGCTAGAGCAGAGCACACGTGATTGTGTCGAGTGTTTAAACCTAACATAGGAAACAAATCCCCAGACGCTCGTGAATAACTAGGGGGTGTGCCAAAGGAAAAAAAGGGGGGGAAGGGGATAAAAGCAGAAAGGGAAGGTGGTTTACAAGTGACAAGATAAAGAGGGTTTTATGTATCTCCAACGAAATTAGGCGCCACTATGGCATTTTCTACAAAAGTTATTTCTTAAAATACACTTTTTTTGGGGGGGGGTGGTCACATCCAGCGATGCTCAGGGATTGCTCCTGGCTCTGCACTCAGGAACTACTCCCCCGTGGTGCTGGGAATCGAACCAGGGCTGGCACGTGCATGGCAAACACCCTACCCGCTGTGCTATGGCTCCAGCCCCCAATACACTTACATTTGTTTGAAAACCTGATTTAAGTTGACGCTTGATAATCTCTTGCCTCACACTTTGTTTCAGCCACACACACACACACAAAAGTATTGACTCTTCGTAAGAATCTTTTATCTGACTGATTGTGTTTAGCTTAATTTTAGCCACAAACTTACAGAAGTAGAAGAGAAATGCCTCAAGGTAAGAAACTGAAAGAGCAAGGCTGGTGTCCTTCACCTTGTTCCGGACAAAAGGACTCTACCCCACAACCACGGGCCCCTGGCACTCAGGAGACAGCCCAAGTTCCTCTTCAGCTCAGTCACGGAACCGGGGGAGCTACACTGACGCTCCGAGGGCCGCCTGGCAGGGGGGAGTCTCCTACAGGGGCGGGTGGGAACCGGGACTCCACCGGCCACACCCTTTGTGTCTCTTCATCCTCTGCCTCTCCTCCCTCCTTGGGTTCCTGGGCTTCTTCTGAGTCTCTTACTCTTTCTATTGCAACTATAAAATACAAACATTTTCTAAATGCTTTAAAAAAAAAAAAACTGGCTGAAGCTTGCCTAAAAGGCACTGGCCCTTTGTTTCCTTTGCTCCAGAGGAGGAGACAACGCTAGACAGGAGACAACGCTATCCATTACTTGGTTTGGGGGCGGCTGAGGGGCACACCTGGGGGTGCTCTAGGATCCAAGGTAACTCCCAAGGATGCTGGGGAAGGAGAAGTGGTGCCAGGGATCCAACTCAGGACCTCACCCCTGCAAGAGATGTGCTCTACCACTTGAGTCATCGCCCTCTGCAGCTCCAACCGTTACTTCCATAAGAGGATGCTGTGGAATTTTAATTATTTTCTTTTTGCACAAAGGATCCCAGACTTTCCTGAATACAGGGAAACAGTTCAGATGTCCTTGCAGTCTTGAATTGCTAAACAATGCTTGCATCATTATGCTGTGATTCTGCCGAGATTCCAATGGGCAGCTGACCTAGTAATCCATAATCGACATTAACACCATAATAAACATAATACAGCAAGCAGGGCGCTTGCCTTGCACACGGTCAACCCAGGTTCCATCCCTGGCACCACATCTGGTCCCCAGAACACCGCCAAAAATGATCCCTGGACATAGAACCAGAAGTACGCCTAGGCACTGTAAGTATGTATGGCTCAAATAAAAAAAAATCATTTTAGAAACTTGGTATGTTTACAGCTTTTGATCATGGTGTGTCTGTGTGTGATGTTTTTATAGGCTAAAATAAAATAAAGGGGGCACTTTGGATTCTTATTCAGAAGGGTTTGTGTTTATATTTGTTCTCTAATAAATGTACATTCTCTCAAAACTTTTATGGGACTGGAGAGAGGGTATAGTGGGCAGTGCTAGACTTGCACGTGGTCAACCTACGTTTGCTCCCCTGCACCCCATATGATCCTCTGAGCCCTGCCAGGAGTGATCTCTGAGCATAGCCAAATACCCAAACAAAAAAACAACTAAAAAATTTCTCGACCTCTATTTCTCTGTGAAAAGGGGGATGGGGGAAGGAATAAAATAAAAACAGCAGAGCTGACTGAAAAAGAAAAACACCACGGATGGTGACAAGGCTGGAGAGACAGTACAGCGGGTACAGCATTTGCTTGGCACATGCCTGGCCCAGGTTCGATCCCCGGCACCCCACCTGGTCCCCTGAGCGTCGCCAGGAGTGACCCCTGGGCACCGCTGTGTTCACACATCCGAGAGACAAGAGGCGGTCACGTTGACAGAGAAGGGGGAGTCCCCATCACAGCAGCATAATCAGTGACCAGGGTGCACACATCTCTCCCTGACAGGGGCACAGGTGAAGGGGACCTTCTCCTATAGCTGCTGTGCTGTCCTCACACACCGGGTGCTCCCACAGCCCCGTACTGGGGGAGAGACTGTGAGAGCAGTAACTCCTGGCGTTTGTGTCGGACAGTTTCCCTCCAGTATGGCCTGCTGTGCTGAATCGCTTACCAAGCTTACCAAGGCCATAAAAACTACGAACACTGTGATTTCCCTCTCACTCTGCCATACACATCAGGGGGACCGGGGTCCCGACCAAGCATGTCTGTGCAGACCCCAGCTACCACAACCTCGGGAGTGGGGTATGTGCAGTAGACACAGAGGCCTTTCCTACACGGCTCCCATCTCACACAGTGACGCGGATGGGCGAAGCAGGTTGGACTGAGGTGAGGGCAGACATCTTCACTCTCGTGAACATTTCAAGATCAGTATCAACAAACAATGTATCCCAGTAGTATAGAAAGTTTTCAAAAAGTACCGGTTGTTTAAAATATAAAGTATACATGAAAAAGTCATGATTTTACACACTGTTGTGAGAATTTAAATCATAACTCGCTAAGCCCTAATTTCTATCTCAAAACGATGATATTATCTCAGAAAATACTAGCAAAGTGTGACCTAGTCTTACACAAGCAAACTGATCTGATTGCCATTTTGCCTCAAAGATGGCATCTGAGTGGAAAGCTTGTATTTCTCACAGGTACAGCTCTGTAATTTCGTAGCACTTCTTGGCTAAAAGCAAAACAATCTGCAGCAGATTGCATTCTTGACAATCCCCCGGGCTGCACTGTAAACAGATGCGGGATATTCAAACACAAGAAAATCTGACATTCTTACGGGATCTTTCAACATACCCTTTCAAAATATGCTCACTGTTTACTTACAGCTCATGAGGGGTAAGTCTATACATCATAGCTATGAACCATCCTTGTAAAAGAAACACGTAGATATAAAATAGGTAGTGTTGAGAAAGAGAACAGAGGTCGGGGGTGGCTTGAAAGGGTGGGAGGGAAACTTGGACACTGGTGCTGGAAAATTACACTGGTGAAGGGATGGGTGTCGGAACACTGTGTGACTGAAACACAATCATGAACTGTTTCATAATGCTCTATCTAACGATGATTCAATAAAAAAATTTAAAAAATGAAGAGTTAATAAGATCATCCTTGGACATTAAAAAAGTATTTTTAAGGCTTAAAAAAAGATAGTGTATACAGTTATATAACTTCGCACTGAACTTGAAAAAGAATGAATGCTATCCTTCAAACTACTACTAAACAGTTACAAACACCTGCTGTGTAAAACCAAGAACTATAAAGACTACGAATAGTCTGAGGACTAAGCTCCTTCCCTCCAAAGCAAAAGTCTTATGAGCAAATCACAGGAAAATCCTGTGAACAAAAGTCATGTGAACGACTTCAGAGAACAAATATGGTTTGACTCTCCTCACCCCCATCAGTGTTCTCTTGAAGAACTCTCAGGAGCACGCTCACCTCAGCCACAGGGGCAGGAGGAGGTTCTGTGTGGGTGGACCAGCTTAAGGAAATCAGGTTGTAAAGTTCCACCGCGTCCGTCAAGGAATCGACCTGATCTGCAGAAATGTCCGGAATGGGCTGACCTATCAAGCGCAGCTGCAACTTCCGAACACACAAAACAGCAAGAAAGAACACGTGGTGCGACCCAGAACACGAGCCCGCAGTCGGATGCCTGGTTTCCAATCCGGGCCCCGGCCCCTGACACCAGATACGTCAGTGACCGTGCGAGGCCCTCATCTGCTCCAGCCGAGTCCCCGGCTCCAAAGTGAAGGCCAGAGCACTGCGCCTGGCTCAAGGCATCGTCGAGACTAACAGGAGATGCTCTCTGGGAAATGGTTCTTCCAGGGCATGGCACCTTCTAATTTTGAGGACAACTAGGTGTTCCAGTCGTTTTCACTACTCAGTGATGCCAACACGGTGGAAGAACACAGACGGGAAACACAGGACTCAGGTTACAAGACAAAACAGGACTTCTCTGGGCCCTGGCCCTCGCCTTTGTTTTGTTTTGCTCCCCAGGAGTGTTCAGAGGATCTGGGGATGCACCTGTGGTTTTCAGCCTACCCAGGCAGTGATTTGAAGCTCCTTGACTGAGCCTGACGGACCCTATTGCGTCATCCTGTGGCACTGAGGGACCAGATGGTGCCAGGATCAAATGGGGTCTGCTGGATGCTAAGTGTGTGCCTGAGGGGCTGGAGAGATGGTACCGCAGGCAGAGCGTTTCCTTTGCTTCTGGCCAACCTGGGCTCAATCTCTGGCACCCCATATGGTTCCCTGATAGCAGCCAGGAGTGATTTTTGAGTGCAGAGCCAGGTGCAAGGCTTGAGCACCACCAAACACGGCCCCCAAACAACACCCCCCCCCCCCCAAAGCATGTGTCTTAACCCCTGCACTCCCTTCCTGGGCCAACAGAAACAAAGAGCAAGAGAACTGTCCTTAACAGAAAGCTTCCCAATGGCGGGCAGGTGAGTGGCATAGGTCGGGGAGGGACCACCGCAACAATGATAGAGGGAAGTGGTCACTCTGGGCCAGGACTAGGCGCTGAAAGGAGGTAAAGCAACATGCATGACACCTAACTGGCAGCACTGTAAATCACAGTGCCTACAGGTGGGAAGTACCTACCGTAGAGGCAGGCTGCGGGGTGGGAGGGAAACTGGGACATTGGTGGAGGGAAGTGGACACTGGTAAAGGGGCTGTACTGGAACACTGTACGCCTGAGACTCAATGATGAATAACTTTGAAATTCATGGTGATTCTGTTTTTTTTTAAAAAAAAATTTAACTAAAGTGGCAAACACAGCTTCCTTTAGCTTATGTGTGATATGAGTTCACTGATGCGTTAAGGAAGACATGGTGTTTGCATACAGTATCGGCCCAACTCAGAACCAACTGACCACATATGCGTTATTAAAGACTTTATTAAAATTGCAAGAAGAAAAATGAATACATGTTGCAGTTACTGAAGGAAGAGGGAAGGAAGGTGGCACTACTTGAAATAATGGCAGGCAGGAAGTGTTTCTTAGGGGTCACCTTGGATCCAAGACCTGGAGAATGAGCAAGCTGGACATGATCAGAGGTGGGGGAAGAGTTTAGAGCGAATGGTCAGCGCGGGAAGGGGTGTCTGTCTGTCCTCTACATCACTAAACTCAGTCCCTAGGAAATGCCTGGCATACAGCGGGCATTCAGTACAAGTGAACCAAATGAGTGGCTATTTCTGGTAGAGGGCACAAAAATGGGGCAAAGTAGTACTGCGGAAGTCCAAAAACAACAGAAAAGATGGGGTGCAGCTGAGGTGGGGTGAGTGGGTGGCAGGAGATGATTCCTGTGAGGCAGGAATTTGGTGCAAACCCTGAAGGCCATCAGCCAGAGTTTCAAAGCTCGATCAGATTCTTTTTTTTTCCCCCGCTTTTTGGGTCACATCCAGCGATGCACAGGGGTTACTCCTGGCTGATGCACTCAAGAATTACTTCTGGCGGTGCTCAGGGGACCATATGGGATGCTGGGAATCGCCCTACCCGCTGTGCTATGGCTCCAGCCCCCTTCGACCAGATTCTTTCCAAGTGTAACACTGAAGCACTGCAGAGAGAGCTCAATGGCTGAGCACATGCTCTGCATGCAGAGACCGGGGTCTATCCCTGGCACTGTGTGGTCCCCCCTGTGATCCAGGACGCCTGAGCACCACCAGATATGCCCAACCCCCAACCAGATGCAAACCAGAAAACCAGAGGTGGCACTAACAGCTTTCAGCAGGGAAGGCACAATCTGAAGTACCTCTTCAAAAGCACTTATGAAAAATAGATTATCATGAAAAATATTATAGATATTATAGAATATTATAATTATTATGAAAAACAGACAACTTTAAGAAGGAAGAATGGAATGAGGGAGACCCCTGGAGGGGCCAGTTTAGCAGTTCAAACAAGGAACAAGAGCTAGCCCTAACCTAACCCTAACTTCATGCTAAACAACCATAACTCTGGCGGGGGGGGGGGGAGGATATCAAACCAAAGAGCAAATTAAGAGGCTTGAATTAGAAAAAAGGAAGATTAAATGAATGGCTGGACTATGGGATGAGGAAAGCAGAATTTAGCGTCATTCTTAGGCGTCAATGTCAGCATCAAACTACTTATGAGGATCACTGAAGAAGGGGACTGCCAGAGAGGAAAAAGGGCAGCGGGCAGCGGAATAAAATCCATTCTTCTGTTCTGAGCTGGAGCATCCAGAGTGAAGGTGATGGCTGGAAGTTGGTCATGCCAGGCTTTAGCTCAGGGGAAGTGCCCACGACAGAGCAATGAATGTCAGTTCATCTGTGCATACATGCCATCTGAAGCTATGGGTCAGGACGAAACAACAAACTAGTCATCTTTGCCTCGTGCGTTTCTCCGGCTGGGCTGCCAGGAACGCCAAATTCATAAATCTTCAAGGAAGATGATCTACTTGGCAATTCTGGGTTTGATTATCTAACCCTTTGACACCCCCCCACCCCCCTGAATGCCATCCAGTCATCCTTCATCAAAATACACTGCTGTGGGCCAGAGAGACGGCCCAAAGGGCCAGAGTGTATACCTGGCATGTGCAGACCCTGGATTCGAACCCCAGCTCCTCCCGGCCTCCTACACAACAGCGGGTGTAGCTCTGGTAGCCCCGCAGCACTCAGGAGAGCCCCCTTGCCCTGCAGTAACACTGTTCTTGTAAGCATACGCGAGACACTCCTAGAAAAAGAGACAGACCTGAGAAACAAGGCGGTGCAGGTACGTGATCTGGGGAGGGGGCTGGCCCCACCCTACCATGAACACCTTTTGATGACAGGCACACCCTGATGGAGTGGCCTGTGGCGTCTCTCTAGCAGACATTAAGTTCCACAAGTGTGTCAACCCCCCAACCTTCGCACTTCGACACACGGAATGGTGTCCTGCTCAGAGCATGCAGCAGACAGACACGGTCCCCATGTGCGACACAGCTGTGCTGAGTGACAGAACTAGACAATTCCCTCATGAGCACTGTAGCACTGTCATCCCGTTGTTCATCGATTTGCTCGAGCGGGCACCATTAATGTCTCTATTGTGAAACTTGTTACTATTTTTGGCATATTGAACACGTCACAGGGAGCTTGCCACGCTCTGTCGTGTAGGACCCTCATGAGAGTGCCCTTTATTCAAGGGAAAACAACCCACGGATTGGGGGAGTCTGGTGCCTCACAAACAACCTGAAGCACTTCTGGGGCTGGGGAAAGAGAGAGTTCCGCAGGATGTCAGAACGGGTTGCAGAGAAATGAGGCATACTTGTCTTTAAAAATGTGAGACGATTTCCACTGATGGTACAGTGACTACGGGGCCCACCTGGCAAGGGAGGTCGTGAGTTTGATCCCCAGGGCCCCTTCATGTGCCGAGAGCGATCCTGGCAGCTCTGCTGTCAGGACTCCCCAGTGCGAGAGAACCCCAGCGAGCACCACACATGTTTGAGAAAAAGACGCAGGTGCTGTGACCAGGAATGTGCCCAGCAAGAGCGTCATCAGGATGCCCAGCAAGCAAATAGCTACAACACTCCTGAGGACCAACTAATGGTGTACCCCTGGCGCATGTGCACACACCGCACTAAAGTGGCACAACTCAGGACTCTGCGCCAGGCTATTTATACTCGGGGCACCCCAGAGGGGGGCGGGTGAGAGCCCTCCCCGCCCCAAGGGACCTAGCCTCGGCAGCCAACCTCCACAACCCAACCGTCGCCACGCTCCAGGCCACTTTCCACACGCTCGGCCGAGTCTCACATATGAGTGAACATATTCCTGGACACATTACAAGACTCTTCTTACCCATTTTCCATAATCATTTTCCATAATTACCACATCATATTTCATGGGGTTCAGACAGTAAGCAACAAATCATAGAGGGAAATATATACATATATGCATATATACATATTTTCAGACATATATACCCAAGCTCACATCACCCAAACTTTAATAACACGTTAGTGATATCCTATAGAATGTCTTAATGGCTCCTGTAGGGAGCCATTTTACCTTACTGATCTTATCCTGTCACTATTTGTTTAATCACTAGCTAACCCCATGCCACACCTAGCAAAGGTTGCCACTCCTAATCTTACTGATCTTATCCTATCAGCATTTGTTTATTACTAGCTAAATCCCGTGCCACACCCTGCATTTCTGTTGGGGGTCCTGGCACCACCTCCTCCCAACAGGGAGGTATAAATACTGTAACTGCCATAGAATAAAGGCCTTTTCTCCCTCCTCCGGGCTCTGCGTCTGTTCTTTCAGCTGCGCCCTACGAAGGGTTCTCCCTGCTGAACAGAACGAGACCTCCACATCGACTTCCACAGGCTCCTATCAAAATAGAACAATCTTTACACTGTTTTCTATATGAACACTTTTTTGTAAGCATGTTCAGCAGTTCTTCATAACAGACAATATAAAATATATTCTTTTGTTTGTGTTTTGGGGCAGGGCTTGGGGCTTGGGATGGAAACATCCTGAATTTGGTGGTGGGAAGGTGTAATGGTGGTGGGATTGGTGATTGAATATTAAATGTAATCAAATATTGTGAAGTAACTTATAAAATAAAAAAAAATTTTAAAAAAGTGATACAACTCAAAGAAGCATCCCAGTTGTGTGTTGTGTGTTATATGGCGTATGTGTGTGTGTGTGTGCGCGCGCGCGCATGGGCGCGAGATACCACATCAACAGAGTAAAGAGAAGGTGGAGAAGGAAGCCAGGTCCAGTGGGCGTGCCTGATACATGTTATGGTTACTGGCTAGATAGGTGTTTCCTATAAGTTAGGGTTAACTCAGAATTTGCTGTATGGGCCCGACAACTGGACTGGGGTGGCCTCCATTTGGGGGGACCCAATCTATAAATTAACTATCGTGTAGATGAAACAGGACGGAGCCCTGTGGTGCACTATTAGGTATCACTCCTTAGCACTGGCAATGCTAGAAAAGCCGGCGTAGATCTTCTGGGCCTGAAGTGGAAGACTTCAAGGAGGAGAGAGGCACCGCGCCAGCTTTTACAGACACACAGCGCAGGGCTCCTGGAGGCACACTAAAGAGGAGCCGAGGGCAGGACTGGGAGGAGAACCAGGGATGAGAAGGAACCTTTTATAGCAAGAAGAAAAGAATTCTTACCAAAAAAGAATTTACTTTTACAAAATCTAGAAGTACCAGTTAAGGGCACAGTACTGGTATCTTTGAATACCCACAATATGGTAAATTCTGGGAAGTCATGGATTTCTGAGACACAAGCATTGCTTTGGAGAGATGCTGAAGGGAGCTCATAGGACTCTGAAGTGCAGGAGGGATGAGAAAGTATGCAATCCCCTGGGTGCAGGCCTGAGTAAGAAACACATAAAGGGGGACCAAGGTCCTAGAAGTCAAAGTCAACCAAACTTGCTAAATAAGGGGGTGTGGAGGCAAGAAAGGACAGTGGTGTGGCTGGAGCTATGGCGTGGCATGTAGGGCGCTTACTTGCCTGGCACGTGGCCAGTCAGGTTCAATTCCTGACATCCCAGATCCTGTCCAGAGTAATCCCAGAGTGCAGAGCCAGGCGGAAGCCCTGAATAAAGCCAGGTGTGGCCCAAAAGCAAAACCCAGAAAACACACACACACACACACACACACACACACACACACACACACACAAAGAAAAGAGTGAGGGGAGAAAGGAAAGAGTTGCATTTCAAGCTGGGGTTTAGTCCAAGTGGCAAGGAAAGTAGTAGAATGATGAACAGAAATCAGAGTGGGGGTGCTGGAGAGATGGTGCAGGAGGTGGGGACCGTGCCTTGCACTCAGCTGACCTGGGTTCGATCCCAGGAACCCTGAATGGTGCTAAGAGCCCAGCCGGGAGAAATCCCTGCACGCAGAGTTAGGAATAAGCTCTGTACACGGCTAGATGTGGTCCAAAGACAAGAATTCAGAGAGAGCAGGAGGAAGCAATCTTAGAAATAAAATGATGCCTGTGCTTCCAGGCAGGGGAAATGTAAGGTAATAGTAGCCCTCCGCTGGCTGCAGACAAGTATTCCAGCAACAGAACAGGTTTGCAGTCTGCAGAAGTTCTTGGAGAGCCAAATTTCTTGCTGTAGTATTCCCACATAAACATAATAGAAAAACTCTTCCACACAAAGCACACTCTTCCTACAGCTGCAAAAGCAAAGTTAAATGGAGAAAATCCAAACACAAAAATAAGTGTCAGGTGCGACATCTTATGCAATTCATAACAAGCAATACAAAATAAATAGTCTAGCATCCGCCTGTTGGGGCAGGTTTGAGTGGTGCTGGGAAAATTCGAAATAATGGTGGTTGGAAGGTGTAATGGTGGTAGACTTGATGTTGAAATATTGGATGTAATCCATTACTGTGAAAAACTATGAAAATTGTCACTGTCTGTCATCCCATTGTTCATCGATTTACTCAAGTGGGCACCAGTAACGTCTCCATGTGAGACTTGTTGTTACTGTTTTTGGCATAACAAATACGCCACGGGTAGCTTGCCAGGCTCTGCTGTGTGGGTGGGATACTCTCGGTAGCTTGCCGGGCTCTCCGAGAGGGGCAGAAGAATCGAGTCCAGGTCGGGCACTGGAAGGCAAATGCCCTACCTGCTGTGCTATCGCTCCATGAAAGTTAAAAAGAAAGAAGTGTGAGGGCCAGGAAGATCTGAGCTGGACACAAGCTCTGTGAGCAAGAGGCCCAGGGCTGATCCCGAGCTCGGAGAGGCCCCTCAGCACCACCAGGAGAGACACTCCCAGAACCAAGTCAGAAGCAGCCCTTAGCACAAAGCAAACCAAGTGAATAAATGCCAGAAATTTTCTGTCTTTAAAGCACCGAGATTGCACATTCAAGTGTTTCTTTTAAAAAACGATCATGCGGGCCGAGAGAGTACAATGGAAAAGGCACTTTCCTGGCACGTGGCCAATCTGGATTCAAGCCCTGGTGCCACATATGCTCCACCAAGCACCGACAGGAGGGATCCTGCGCACAGTCAGGAGTAAGCCCTGAGCACCTCTGGGTGTGGCCAAAAACACAAAGAAACAAAAAATCACACAACTATGTAAAAAAGATGTTCAACAAGCTCAGTTCAACAGAAATGACAAAAGTGCAAATAAAACAATGAGAAATATACAACTATTAGGATGATTACAAACTATGAATGTATTAACAACATAAGTGGCAGGGGTATGGAGTCAAGGGCACTCTCGTCCATCGTGGTGGGAATGCACAACTCTTTACTCACTTTGGAAACAGTTTCGGCTTTGGGGGACACTAGCTATTTCTTATGAGAGTCAGCATACTTTCCTGCGGACCCCAGCATTTCCCCATTCCTAGGCACCTACCCGAGAGAAGTAAGAACATAAGTTTAAAAAGGTGTCTAAGTGAAAAGACTGATTGCAGCTCTGTTTATAACCAACAAAAATAGAAACAAACCAAATATACAAACAAAAATAGAAACAAACCAAACAAATCAAATCTCACCAGTGAATGAACACACAAATGGAAGTAGATGCATACAATGGAATACTCTCAGAGATAAAAAGGAACATCACAGCATTAGCGAGAGCACAAATAATCACGAAAGCATCAAATTAAGTGAGAGAAGGCAGACACAGGATACATCAATCAATATAAAATTCTGGAAAAGACAAAAGACAAATACCCTACATTTTGGTTATGGGGAGCTGTAGACAATTAAATATAGGGTAAATTCTACTGAATGAAAATTATTCCCCAATAAACCCAGTTTAAAGAAAAAAAACCCACCACCTTGAAAACTGTTAAAGCTTTACACTGTTTTCTCTGATCACTGTGAAAAATTCTAGAAATTTCTTCACTAGAAAAACTACTATAAATGTCAAACTACTGAAAAGAAATAGACTGCATGTTTTTTTCCTTCTTTCGGACTCAACATTCTGCTATGAGAGATGCAGTGAATGGCTGCCAGGGTGGAGGCTGAGCTGTGCGTGTAAATGCTGGTTACTGAGACACTAAGAAAGTGAGATTTGTTTGCGGGTCGGCTGACGGTCTCGCTGCTCTTCTGTCACACACGAAAGACGAGTTCTGCTGTGCTCTTGGAATGTGACCTTCTCACTGTTACATCATGCCCAGTGACACAGCCTGAGAAAGCCACTTCCCCAGACACCCCTTGGCAGATGGTCCAAAGGCAAACCACGCAATCACGATGGAGGGCCTAGAAGACTCTAACAAGCTGTAGAACTTTTAACACCAGATCACTTACAAGGAATATTTCTCAACGTTTAATATTCCAGAAGCTTGTTTTCATAAGCTTTCATGCGCTTCTCTCTCACTGTATTATTTTTAGCTTATAACACTGGAAAAAGTTTTCAGATCTAAGGAAATTATCTGGGGGGAGGGGCTCAGGGCTGAGTTCTGGTGGTGCTCAGGGGACCGTATACGCGGCCCTGGGATCAAACTCTAAGGGCTGTACTATCACACTGGGACAAGGGTTCAAGTAATTTTTGTTACTTGCTGAACACGTACTCAGTAAGAGCACTCTGATTACTAATTCCAAACAATTATAAGTAATTCCTCTACTTTTCTTTTTTTTTTTTGCCTACCTATTGTGCCATTTTACACTTTGGTCATTTATGAACAATTTTCACCTGAACAATCTCATCTCATCATCCACAAAAAGAAACATACCAGCACTGCAACTAACTACAGACACACACGCGACCCTGTGCGTCTAACACTGATGTCACCTCCACCACAGATGTCCACACAGTTTAATGCCGGCCCACCAGGATCAAACACATGATACTGGATGATAAACAACAACATGACATCCCTGCATGTTCTGAACAAAAATGGCTGAGTCACAACTCACCCCAATGTGCTCCCGCTCCCTCCCACTGGGGAGCCGTAGGCCAGGTGCCAGCAAACAGGGAAGCTGGGAGGGATGGTCAGCGCCCAGCACCCCCCGCCACTGCACCCCCATTACATGTAGGGAGAGGGTGGGTGGGCCTTCTAGGTCTTGTTTCCTCAACACTCTCTCTCCCTCCTTCTCTCTCTCTCTCTCTCTCTCTCTCTCTCTCTCTCTCTCTCTCTCTTCTCTCTCTCTCCACACACACACTCACTGTGATTCTCTTTCCCATATACACACATACAACTTTCATACACACTCACACTCTCTCTCTCACTCTCTCCCCTCCACACACACACACACCTTCTCTCTTACACACACTCTTTCTCTCTTCCATACACACACACTAACTTTCCCACACACACACTCACTCTCTCAAACACTCTCCCTCCAACTCATTTACACTGAGTAAAATTTAAAGTACAGTGGAGAAAGAGTTTCAATATGAAGAAAGTGAAGCAATGTTTTTCCTTAACACCTGGGGCCTTCCCAATTGTTCTGCACATCACCCAGTGCCACGGGCACCTAAGTTTAGAAGAACAATCTGGTATGCAAACCACAGGCAAAAAATTATTTCCAACTATTTATAATTTTGCATTTTCTAACTGCTAGTCAATACTGTATTCTTCTGTTTGACAATATGTTGGGTATTGTGATATTAAATATTGGATACTGTGATACTGAATCTGTTGAGTATTGTGATAATTGGGAGATATTTTATGTGAAGACTGAAAACTTACTTTTAAGGATTCCCATAATGGAAACTGGACCAATGAGAAAGGGATCTGAGGAGAAAAAAAAAAAAAGAACAGAGACATTAGAAAAGAACAATCGGTTTGCCTGAATTTTCAGTTTTCCTTTAATGAACAAGCTTGTTTCGTATTACTAATGTACACAGTAAAGCTAAACTTAAATTTATTATACATATCATTTAAAATCACTAAACTGTAGCTGAGGAACTGTACTAACTTGAGCACTATAATAATGCAGTGAAGCCCTGTGAAGATGGAAGTAGAAATACCACATAGTTCTGGTACTGAAATGGCAAAATAAATATTTCACATGAGAATACATACAGACTTGAAAAACAACATTTTTCTGTGAAAGCTCGAACTGCTTATTCTTTGGTAGGCAGGGCTAGGACCCAAAAGATTAAAGGAAATGGAAGGACAGAGAGACGGGAATAAGAAGCTGGAAAGGGGTAAGAGCAGGAAAGAGAGTGGGGAGGGGAGAGAAGGGAGGGGATGTGGAATAACGAAGTCAGACAGCAGGAGTGAGGAAAGGAGAGAGAAGAAAGAAAACCAAGGTGAGGAAGAGGGATGGGGGGCAGAGACGCGGGACGGAGTAGAGAACAGAGCAAAGAAAGGGGAGAGGAGAGAGGAGAGAGTGGGAGCAGAATGGGGAGTGCTGGCCTGTTACAAGCTAACAAGGCAGGCGGGGAAGAGGGGCGAGGAATGCCAAGATGCGGGGACAACCGCAAGAGAACTGAGCCAGCGGACTGAGCACAGGCCTCCCGTGCGCGCTGGTTCAGCCCGACACCGCCAAATCAGCTCTGCCTTCACCGTGTTAGCTGACGCGGGAGGAGCCCGGGACCCCCAGTGCCAGGTGCGCACGCCCGCCAGCCAGAGCTGACGGGGGTTTGACCCCCGATGCTGCTCCCTCGGGCCAAATGCAGGCCCGGCAGCTCTGCGGTCTGAAGCCCCCAAGTGCCAGGAAGCCAGTCTGGGGCAGCACCGCAACCTCCGCCAAACACCGTGACCAAGAGGGGCCACCCCCGAGGGCCCGCGGGGGGCCATCCCCGTGGGCAGGATGCGCGCAGGCACAGCCGGGAGAGCGCGGATCGGGCGCCAAGGCAGCCGGTGGGAGCACCACGCAGAGAACACGCCCTGGCCATCTCAAGCACCCACCGAGAGGAGCGGGGGGAGGACACGAGTGAAGGGGAAACAGGAGCGGGGCCCGCCTCCCGCCCCCGGGAAGGAGCACCGTGCTGGAGAGCAGAGCACTGAGCCCGAGCACTGAAGCAGGCGGCGGTTCAGTCCCCAGCACTGTCCGGGAAGAGGAAGCAGGGGCAGCGGCGGGGCGGGGAGGGCCGGCACTCGGCGCCACTGCCGCGAGCCCTGGCGTCACTGGGGATCACCCCCGACTCTGGAAGCACAGTTCTCTCAGCCCCCAGGTCTTGGACCGCCGCGCCCTCCCCAGCAGCGAGGCATCTGCTGGCGGGCACTTCGGCGTCCACCTCACCGAGGGGGCAACAAACCTCGCAGACAGGCGCAGGTGCTGCTACTGTTACCCCCGCAGTACGCGGGAGGCAGGCGCAGAGGAGTCGGGAGGAGTCTGCGACGCAAGAAGCCAGACCAATCCGACTTCAAAGTCTGGTCTTTTAAAAAATAACTTTTTTTTTTAATTGAATCACCCTGCGAGACACAGTTACAAAGCTTTCACGATCAGGTTTCAGTCATACAATGTTCCCAAACCTGTTCGTCCACCAGTGTACATTTCCCGGCACCAATTCATTTTCTTTCTTTCTCACCCCCTCCCACCCTCCGCCCCCCATTAAGGTCTGCAATACAGATACTGAGAGGCCATCACGCTTGATCCTGGTTTACCCACTTGCAGCTCACATCTACCATCCAGAAACGTCCCTTCCAACAAAGTCCTGTCTGAATCTATGCCACTTCTAAAGGCAACACTTCAGAAATTCACCCACAATACAATCTACTGCTTTTGACTAAAATTTCCAAAACGCTACAACAGCGCCTCCCTCTCCGAGGTCTGCATTCCAACGGGGCCCAGCCTCCGTGACACCCAGCCCCCGCAGAGTGGGCCTGTGCCAGGGGCGATGGTGCCCACCCAGTCCGTGGCGCCACTGCGGTTCTATATTCACCTCTGTTTCTGCAGGCCGCAGGTGAGGAGAGAGAGAGCGCTCTGAACAGATCAGTGTGCATGCAGCTATGTGGATGCGGAGAGCCAGAAACCAGGGGTTTGGAGGATTTTATTTTAGGGACTGACCTTCACATCAGTTAAAGGCATGAAATTACTCCTGAAGTATTTGTGTCTGGTCGGAAATTAAACATCTAGCATCATCTGTCTTCTTCGGCTTGAGCAAATGGTGGCCATGGGCTGGACAATGGCCACAGCCAGAAAAATCTGTCTCCCATTTGGGCAGGAAATGGCAGTGAGAAAAACCAACGCCCAATTGTCAACAGACGTGTTCAAGCTGACACTCGGAGAAGTCGGTCATCTTCTCGAACAAGCCACACCCCACCCCAAATGCCAAAGTTCCACCACTGGAGTCAAGTTCGATTTTGCATGTTTGTTACCCAAACATGAAAGCATCTGACACTGTCCACTCGGAAATTCAAGTGCCTGATTCCCAATTAAATGATCAACACAGACCCCTCGCCCCTCCCCAAAGAAACCCACTAGCTATACAGTAGTTCTCTAAGAACTTTTCTAAGCTTAAAAATGTAGAGAGTGTAATAAGATACTCAAGAGGACAACACACAGGTAGAAGGGCTGAAGATGATGAACCTTTCCTCCTGTACTCCACTCTCCCAGGTGTAAATATTTTTAGGAGGTAAATATTTCACATTTGTAAAAGTTTAAAAAGGCCTTCCAACTTAGATATAATGGTCCAAGTAAGCATTTTTTCTCTTTTTTTGCTTGTCTTTGTTTGGGGGCTACACCCAGCAGTGCCCAGGGGTTACTCCTGGCTCTGCAGTCAGGAGTTCTCCTCGAGGTGGCTGGGAACCTGGGGATAGAACTCAAATTGGCTGTGTAGTACAGCACCCTACCTGCTGTACTAATGCTTCAGCCTCACCATTCTTTTTTTTGGTTAAAAGAAAAAAATCAATAAAACTGCTATTATGTTATCTACATATTTAAACAGTTAATAAAAATTGTTAAATTTCAAATCCCATAAATGAGCATTATGCACACTTTTCCTTGATTAAAACATTGGGCCTGAGGGACTGGAGCAATAGTACAGTGGATAGAGCATTTGCCTTGCACGGGGTCGATCCAGGTTCGATTCCCAGAATCCCATATGGTCCCCTGAGCACCGCCAGGAGTAATTCGTGAGTGCAAAGCCTGTGCATCACTGGGTGTGACCCAAAAAGCAAAAAAAAAAAAAAAAAAAAATTGGGCCTGAGAGATAGTACAGTGGGTAGGGTACATCTCTTGCCGAGGCTGACGCAGGTTCAATCCCTAGCATCAAATGAGGTCTCCGAGCACTGCCATATATGATCCTGAGCACAGGACCAGGTGTAAGCCCTGAGCACTGCCAGGTATGGCCTCAAAAACTTCTATTAAGTTATTCTTTCGACTTAAAAATTCACACATTTGGAGAAGCCGAATTATTCCACCGAGTATTTACTTTAAAGACTAAGCCAATTAGTAAACCTCAATTCTACTGTCTAAAACAAAATTGAATGCATATGGTAATTAAACATACTGTAAATACATCAATAATTAAACTTATTTGTAGCTTCTGGTAGTGAAATATCTGTTATAAGGTAAACCTCAGTTATGTGAAAATATTTCAAATACTTTTTAAATCAAAATTGTTTTGCATGCTTGTCCTTTACAGTAGGAAGAAATGATAAACGGAATGTGGTCCACACATGTGAAGGAGCCCTGCCAGCAAGTATGGCTCCACGGCTGAACAAATACTTCTCCTGACGTCTACAGAAGGTGGGCCTGCCAGAAAGCGAGGTCCCTCTCCAGGTCTGGTGCGGAGTTACATAACAGAGATGTCCCTTCAAAATGCAGAACTTTAAAACCCCAAGCAGATGTAAGCTGTTATTCTAAAATTTTTATAGATGAAGAAAATGAATAGCTGCACTCAGAAGCCTTATATTCCAAACATAACATACCCATTTTATGGCACCCAAAGTTAGAAAATGGTTCACTGTTATGACCTTTTTAATGCGTGCATTTAAGAAGTTTTGTTTGAATAAGGTTGTTAAGACCCAGGGCACTAGTGAGTGAGTGGTAGTAAACCCGGAGGCAGATGTGTGTGGGGAGTGAGGTGTGTGTGTGTGTGTGTGTGTGTGTGTGTGTGTGTTGGGGGGGAGGGATGAGGGGCTTGGGGTGTGGCTGCGTGTGTGTGTGGGGGTGGCTGCTAAAATTCAATGGCTTCAACTTAGTGATAAATGCAGCCATAATTCCATGTAAGAGAACATATGAGGAGTGCATGTTAGGCAGACAAAATGAAATTTGAGAGTGACTGAGAAAGTATTGCCCACTACTAATAAAAAACAGAATGGACAATACTACATTACGAACACATCTTTTCTCTCACGAAGCATAAACCAACACTAATCCTTGAAGTCAAACAATGTGTATACCCTTGTTATCCTTAAATAAATAAATAAATAAATAAATAAATGCCTATAGCCTTCCTTAATAAAAGAAAAAAGGTGATGGCTTTTGACTAAGGAAATATAAAGACATAAATTCCAAGGTCGAATATGAACTAAATAGAATTCAAGTTTTAAAAGGTCATATGAGATAGGATGGAAATTACAGATTAAGGGATCGGCAGATCAAGAGGAATATCTTATCAGCTTATATGCACCAAATGAAGGAAGAGCAAAGTATACAAGGTCACCGCTGACTGACTTGAAGAGTACATGACAGCAACCCAACAATAGACGGGGCCTTGAACAATCCATTAGTGAACAGACCAACCAGACAGATCATCAGTAAGGAAGCATCAGTACGGACTAGTTCTAAAAGAGGAACTGAAAGAACTGGGACTACTGTCTGTACACAGGACCCCATTCTGAGAAAGCCAAATGAGCTTTCTTCTCTAGTATACGTGGAATGTAGGATAACATAGCCTCAGGTAGTTTACGTTTATTGGGTTACTCCCGTTACAGTGCTCCTATTCCTCTTTATTTGTAGCTTCTTTCTTAGTGTTCTGTTGACTTGTAAATAATGTTTTTCTCTTCTCCTTGAGTCCTTTGCATAGTTTGTTCAGAGCAAGTCCTTTTTGTATGGACACAGGAAGACTTAACAAATGTTATGCTTTTGTAACCTGGGAGTCATTTGACTCTACATGATATTTTCCTCCAGGGCATCTGTTCTCTTGACCTAAGCCTCAGCTGCCCTTACTTCCTAGCATCCCCAAAGCAGGGTCCCTACGTGGGACGAGAAGGACCCAGGGCAAGCGGTGAGTTGTGTGCTACCCTGGCGTCGAGATGGGCCTGGCCAAAGTGCCTAATGCTTAACTATAAGTTAAGAGCTTGGTCATGGACAAATGTTGTCATGATCCAAACAGTGATAACCAGATTTGGACCCTGCTAGGGTGAGGAATGATTAATCTGGCCTGAGTGCTGTGGTCTGAGCCTGTGGCAAGATGTTGCCAGGAGAGCTGCCTTGCAAGCCTCAATGTATCTCTTGCTATGTCCATACAAAAATAACTAGTATTAAGATGTTAATAAGTGTCTGGACTAAGGAAAAGAAAAAACCTTAAGAGTCAGGAAGGGCTTTGGAATGCCCTGCCCTCAGGAAGGGCTTTCTTACCTTGATTTTGCTACCTGGCTGGGTGTAGCCTAGAGGGCAAGGTGGGAGAGACAAGTAGGAGGAGAGACAGAGAAGCGAGAAAGAAGCAGCAGTTGATCCAGAGAGAGGCCGGAGCGGAGCTGGGAGTGCAGGAGATGAGAAAGATGGAAGACTGAATAAACAGTAACTAATCAGCAACTAGCTTGGTCCTCGTTCTTCCTTTGCCTTTCCTTGACCACCGGCCGTCCCAATCCAGTCCACACACTGCGGTTCCAGAGCACCGAACGTGGGTGGTGAGACAGAGCCGCCCAGAGAGCCCGCGAGTGCACATGACCCTCGGCGAGCCTTAGTTTTTTACAGTGGAACATTTTATAGAATATACCACATGCTGAGGGCTGGAGCGATAGCACAGCGAGTAGAGCATTTGCCTTGCACACGGCCGACCTGGGTTCAATTCCTCTGCCCCTCTCGGTGTGTCCAGCAAGCTACCAAGAGTATCCTGCCCGCATCGCAGAGCCTGACAAGCTACCCATGATGTATTCGATATACCAAAAACAGTAACAACAAGTCTCAGGATGGAAATGTTACTGGTGCCTGCTCAAACAGATAGATGAGCAAAGGGATGACAGTGTTACAGTGATACCACATGCTGGGGCATAACTCAAGTGTCAATAAAGTCACAAAAGTAAAAAGATTGTCAAGTATCTTCTTCGATCACAATGGCATGAAGGTGGAAATTAACCACAAAAAGAAAGTATGGGGAAAACCATTTAGAAACTGAGTAACAAATTGTTAAAATGGATCAAAGAGAAAAAAACAAAGAAGGAACAAAAAGATTCCTCAAAATGAAGGAGAATGAAGATAGAAGTAGCAGAATCTATGGAATACAGCAAAAGCATGAATAAGGAAAAAGTTCATTAGCAATACAGAATTCCCTCAGGAAAGAAGGAAAAGTTCAATTTATAACCTAGCTTCACAGCTTGAGAAACCAGAAAAAAGTAAAACAAATGAATTCCAAAGTAGACGGAAATAATAAAAATTAAAGCAGAAAGAAATGATACGGAAATGAAACCAGGAGCTGGTTTTTCGTAAAAGAGAAAAATCCTTAGCTAGATGCACAAGGTTAAAAAAAAAAAAAAAAGAAAGGATAAAACACCTTAAATGAATTGATTTGAGATAAAAGGGTTGAAATTACAACTGACACCTCAGAAATTTAAAAAAAAAGTCATAAAAGGCTATTGTGAGTAGCTCTATGGCAGCGTGCTGGAGAACCTAGGGGAACTATGTGCATTCTGAGGCTCACACACCTCCCAAAACTGAACCAGAAGTAAAAAAAATCTGAACAGACCAATCAGGAAATTGGAAATTATAAAAGTCTCCCCAAGAGCAAAAGGCCAGTCGTAGGTGGGCTCACTAGTGAAGTGAGTGCTACCAACCCTTCAAAGAGACTTACTGCCTCTTCTACTCAAGGTCTCCAAAATATCAAAGGAACAGGAATCCTCCCAGCAGCCTCTAGATGCCAACATTATCCTAATACCAAAGGAAGACAGAGACAGGATCACAGAAAGAAAATTACACACTGTAACCCTCATGAACATCAACAAGAGAGACGGTACAGCAGGTAAGCTGCTTGCTTGTCTTCACATGATTGACTCTGGTTCAAACGCTAGCACCCCATAAAGTCCCCTGAGTACAGAAGCAAGAATACACCCTGAGCACAGTTGGGTGTGGCCCCAAGGCAGCCCTGCCACACCCCCAAAGCTAAGAGTGCAACTTGAAACATGTATGTCCCTAAAATTTTAACACTGGGTATAACACATCTGGTCTGCCTACGTTAACAGATAAGGAATTAATTCAGACTATGAAAAGAGAAATACTTTTGTTTTCATTAATGAGACTCACTTAATGTCTGGATCTTTTTGATAAAATACTACCAACTTTAGGCTTACTTTTCAAACGGGGAATTGAGATCTATAGGTTGTATGCATCTTTGTCACCTAAAAAAATGTAACTGTAAGAAAGCACATGTTCTAGAAATTAAAAAAATTTACTTCTAATTCTTTGAAAAGATAATGATAGAACACTTTACACAATTCAAAATTTGAAATTAGGAAATTAAGTTTTAGAAATTAAGATTTTTATTAAGTTGAAGATAAGGTAAATAACACAAAAATTATTAAGCACCTCTAAGCGTCATACTTGAGTTTAGAGCCAGGAACAACCCCTGAGTACCACCAGGTGAGGTGGTAGTACTCAACACCCACCTCCCAAAATACTAAAAAGCAAAAGAATTACAGAATATCCCGATTTGAGTCTGGGAATCTGAGTGGAAGATTTCCAGACACTTTCTTCTTCAGATGACTTGTCAACAGCTAATTTCCTTTTTAATAATGTCAAGGGCTTTCTTGTACTTGGGAGTCTGAGGCTGCTTGTGGAATATTAATATGTAACTCTGGATTATTTTGATTTTATATACTAGCTATCTGCAGAGAAGATATAACAACACACATATTCTATAAGTATTTAAAATCAGGGATCCATACAAAGGCAAGGTATTTGGGGACTTTTGCTCTTTGGTTTTTGCATGCAATGTAAAATAACAATCACTGCTATTCAACTGAAGAGCCTATTCAAGATTTTATCACTGTATCACTGTCATCCTGTTTTTCATCCATTTGCTCGAGCAGGCACCAGTAATGTCTCTGTGCTAGTGTAGCTCGATGGCGGATTGGGGGCTCTTTCAGGGTCAGGGGAATGAGGACCGTCATTGTTACTGTTTTTGGCATATCGAGTATGCCACAGATAGCTTGCCAGGCTCGTCTTATGATGCGCAGACACGCAGTCTAGGAATATGTTCACTCGTATGTGAGTCTCAGCCTGAGCATGTGGAAAATGGCCTGGAGCATGGTGGCGGCTGGGTTGTGGAGGTCGGCTGCCAGGGCTGGGTCCCTTGGGGTGGGGAGGGCTCTCACCCATCTGGGGTGTCCAGAGTGAAGAACCAGCCTGATGCTGAGTCCGGTGGCATGGTTATGGGGGCCTCACTTTATGCTCCCTTCTGGGAGAAGCAACCGTGAGTTCTGAGGTGGCTTATGGGCGTGGTCCCTGGGTCGATGGAGACTGGGGGAAGCAGGCAGAGGATCACCGTCCTATTCAAGACTATGTAGAAATAACTAGGAAATCCGGCAGACCAGACTTACTAATGACCTTGAAGGTCATGGCCTGACCATAGACACAGATGGGAGCAATGTTATGGTCCCAGGACTGTGAGTCGGTATTCACAGTAACCTCCCAGAAACCCAAGCCGTCAAAGCCTGATTCTCCACCCTGACCTCAGAGTTCACATATGAGCTTTCTCAGCATCCCAGTCTGGGAGGGGGACCCAGCCCAAGACTCGATTCCCCATGTATCCCTGAGCCACGGACAGACTAATCTGTTCCTCTGGAGGAGGGTAGACCACCAAGTCAAGTGAGAGAAGATTTCTTACCTTCCACTTTAGAGGTCTATCTTTTTACCGATCTTGTATTGATTTTCTGCTTTCTTTTTAACTTCTTACATTTCTCTGTCAGAAGTTAAATATCATTTCCCGCAGTAATTTTGTTTGTACTTTTGGGCCACACCTGGCAGTGCTCTGGGCTTGCTCCTGCCTTTGCACTCAGGAATCATTTCCAGCAGTGCTCAGAGGACCACATGTGATGCTGGGGATTGAGCCCCAGTCATCCACATGCAAGGCAAACTCTACCCTTTGTACTATCACCCTGGCCTTCCCATAGTAAAAATTCTGTCATAGATTTAGTTCATTTTTTTGTGTCTTAAAGCTTTTTACTTTATTTTATTTTAGTATTTTTGGGGGGGGCTTTTGGGTCACACCTGGCAATGCACAGGGGTTACTCCTGGCTCTGCACTCAGGAAATACTCCTAGCGGTGCTCAGGGGACCGTATGGGATGCTTGGAATTGAACCCGGGTCGGCCGCGTGCAAGGCAAACGCCCTACCCGCTGTGATATCGCTCCAGCCCCTGACTTTTTATTTTTTAAACCTGGCACCTCTGGGCCTGGAGCGATAGCACAGCAGGTAGGGCGTTTGCCTTGCACTCGGCCAACCTGGGTTTGATTCCCAGCATCCTATATGGTCCCCTGAGTACCGCCAGGGGTAATTCATGAGTGCAGAGCCAGGAATAACCCCTGAGCATCACTGGATGTGACCCAAAAAGGAAAAAAAAAAAAACCTGGCACCTCTGCTCTAGCCCATGTGCTAAAAACTGCTTCCCCTAATATTATAACCTACACTCCTTGTTAGCAGGAAAAAGGCAGAACAGTGATACCCTTAGTTCCTCAAGACTAAGAGAAGAATAAAGGAAAAAGGAACAGGGGAAGAAGGAGGGGGGAGAAGAAAAAAGAAGAGGCAAGAAGTGGGGAGAGGAGGAAGAGGAAACAGCAGAAGAGAAGGGTGTCCCTAAGGATACTGGACAGTCAGAGATGGCACTATCAAAACAGGCTACCCGACAGCCATATGTTCTTCATCATCATCATCCCGTTGATCGTCGAATTTCTCAAGCAGTCTCAGTATGTCTCCATTCATCCTAGCCCTGAGATTTTAGAAGCCTCTCTTTACCAGTCCTTCCCAACGGTGCCACATTGGAGGCTCTTTCAGGGTCGGGAATGAGAGAATGAGACCCATCATTGTTACTGGTTTTGGCATATAAATACGCCATGGGGAGTTTGCCAGGCTCTCCCATGTGGGCAGGAAACTCTTGGTAGCTTGCCAGGTTCTTCGAGAGGGAGAACTAGGCTATAAGATGTCGTGCAGACACAAAGTGGCCATATCAACCCTTATGTTCAACTGGACAAATTATCTGAACTCTGTCATGGACTGGGGCCATGGGCAATGGGAGGAGAGGGCGGCTGGACCACACCGGGCTGTGCTCAGGGCTTACTCCTGGCTCTGCATTCAGGGATCAATCCTGGCGGGGGTTGGGGGACCATATCAGGGTGTCACGGATCCAACCATGTATCATGGATGCCACATGCATGGCTAGTGCCCTACCTTGAAGTACAAGAAATATATCTTTACAGATCATGTGGTTATCAGGGGAGATGCCTGTGGCCTTCCAAACACTAAAGTCCTATCTCTCCAGCCCAACCCGATCTAGTTTGCAACAAACAACAAACAAGGACCCAGCCCGGGCTAGGCGTGCCTGTGCTCTACCACTGGAGCCATACCCAACCCCATTACTAGGGATCCTTAAGAAACTTAAAATTACTTTATGCATTTTCCCATTTAATTCGGGAGAGTTAAGGTTCAATGGAAAAGTGTATTCACCTCGTCTGGGTTCTATACCCAGAATTTCAGAAAATATACAGAAAGCAAACAAACCCTGGGCTGGGGAGATAGCTCAGTTGTCACAGTGGATACGCTGCAGTCCCCGGTGGCATAGGGTCAGCCCAGCACCACCAAATGTGACTCAGGAGGCCCCCCGAAGCTGGGCCTGAGCATGATCTATCTGGCCTGAAAGGCTGAGTATCACCAGAAGTTGTCACTGGGGTCTCCTGAGCACTGTGGAAGAAGCTTCCTCTTCCCAAGAAAGCAGAAGATAATGAAGCAGGTTCTCAGTTGTTCCCCCAGTCATTTCCAAGATGTTTAGCAGTGTTAATTTAAGGTCTAGAAGAAAAGAGCTATCGATGAATTGAGGGAGGTGCTTAGAGGCCTTGAAATGTCAAACCCGGAATTTCTGTCAAGATATCAGAATGCAGGGTCAGGAAACAGATGTTTTCAGTTTGAATTTGCATGCAATGTTAATCTCTTCCAAAATATAGCTTTGCCCCTCTAGCTGAGAATGGCATTAGCATATATAATTCAGCTGTCATTGTCACCTACAACTCCTATCTTCCCTTCCAGTCAGTAGATACTCGCATCTTCTGACTCAGAAAGCAAACATGACTGACAGAAGAAAAGTAAGTAACCAATTCCTTAAAAAGTCCTACCATATAAAGTAGACTATTTACTCAGTATTCTACCAAATGTCCTTGTTAACCAAGGCACAAGTTTATTTATCCAGGTTTTCCTCATTTCTGAAGCACATTGCTCTTGGTAGTAAAGATTTTATAACTGATGGGTTCCCAAACACTAAAGAAATATTTTTTTTAAAGGCTAGTAAGGAGCAACAAATATCTCCCCTGAAAGTCACATGATCTGTAAAGACACATTCTTTATGCTCCAAACAAGATTACAACTTGAAGAAAAACAGGGAAAATAAAATAGGTCTGTACAGTAGTTGGGCAACAGGCTCACTGGGCTGCACCCACACATCTCCCCACCTTCCTCCCATAGCACCACCCCCAAGCTCTGGGAGTAAATATGCATATTCAGAGCATGATTGATAGGAGCTTCAGGAACAGAAATGACAAGGAGGCAGGCAGTAATGTGGAAGTGACAGATACATTATGGCCAGAAGGAAAAAGGGAAGAAGAGGCTGGAGTGAGCAGAGAGGGGAGAAGGGGAGGGGCGCCATGCAAACAGAGTGCTCAGTAACCATTTCAGGGGGAATAAATGGAGGAACTGGACAGAAAGAAAAGAAGGGAACGAAGTGAATAATGCTAGTGGCAGAATTAGTGCAGAACCCAGGTCCACTGGCTCATAGTCCAGTGAATACTCTCTTCACCGGTCAACTCAATTTAAAATATTTGTAAAACAATGTTCTGAGCACTGAACATCAAGAAAAAGGAAGTACAGGTGGTAGTGTGCTGGCCTTTATAAGCAGCCAACTTCCCCAATCTAATCCCTGTTATTTCATGGTCTCCTAGCCTCATGACACCTTTTAACCAGGTGTGAACCCGGAGTACAGAGCCAGGAGTAGCCCCTGAACACTGCCAGGTATGGCCTCACCACCGCTCCCCCCCAACCCCAAAGGAAAGAAAAGGAAATGGAAATCATATGCAAAAGTGATCAATCATATATAATGAACATACAAAAATTAAATACAAAAATAGATCACATACATTGTTAAATCAATAAGCCCGGTAAATATATGTGTTTAAGTGTGCATGCACACATGAGCGCACACATGCGCGCACACACGCCTGGGCTCCCAGATGATGCCCGCTGTGGAAAGCTACAGATGCTTTTCTAGCTTGTAGCAAAAGAATAGAAAACAGCATGAAAGCCCAGATGCTGAGAACTATAAATAACCTACTTGGTAAATGAGAAGGAAACCGTATTTCAAGAGGAACACTTTGGGGTAACATTACAGCATTAGATAAGTAAGTATAATGCACTGCCACAAAATACTTCTCCAGTTTACCATTATATTTCTTCCCAATTCTGTTACACAAGTTAGGTCTGACTTTTATATAACTTGTAAACACTCTACCACACATCATCAGTGTTAGACTGTAATTACAGTGCTAGTCCATGCATATCAGCCAACGAAAAGTTAAATTTGGAGAGACAGGAAATAGATTTTTAAGGCCTGATTCAGATTTTTTTTTAGATGATGGAAAATACATATTAACTAATAAAAGCAGCAAGAAATCAAACCAGATTTTTATCAGCTGGCTTGCTGCAAAACCAAAAATCCTCTGAATGTCAGAGTGGAAACATCTTTTTTCCCACTTAACTTGTCAGCTGTAGATTGAAAATATCTGCCTTCACACCGGGTGGCTTTTGCTCTAAGTCTCCTTTTATTCAAAGAGTCCGTGGAAAGAAGAGACCGTGGCTGGGACACAGCATCCTTGAGGCCAGAGATAGATGCCAGAAGGCTGACAGAAACTTGTGACATCTAAGAGGAGCTGGCTCTGTTCAGAACTAGAACACTGTTGCTTCTGCATTCGCCCCCACTGTTCAAAAAAGTCAGCACACGCGTCAGTCGACCTGCCAACCATACAATGGGAAGAAAAATATCATGGGTCCTCTGACAGAAATAAAGCAAAGAGTTCAGAACTATCTGAATATTGATACCCCTCTTTCCTTCCCATTTCCAGGTCTGACACTTTAGTTCCCACTGCAGATGAGAAAGCGTTTTTGGCAAAAGCACATATCCACACCATGAGAGGAATGAGAAGAATACCCAGCCCAAAGCGGGAAGATGAGGATGGAAACTCACTCCCTTGACCTCCACTGCCATTTTCTATCTCTCTGAGACCACACCACACAGACAGACCTGCAGCTACATGGAGCTAAAGATTCGGGCTCTCTGGAGTATAAAGAGTGAAACTGGCCTATGTACTTTCTGATTTTTCAAGGAGCTGGGCTTACGCCTGGAGATTAGCCTCTGGGAACCCTGGAACAAGGACTGCATAGCAGTGATTCCAGGAAAAGTTTGGTCCGTGGAGAACTGATAACCCTTGAGCAGGGGCATGATCTCGTAAGCATCACTAAGACCCAAACAGAAGGCTAGTGAGATGGCAGGGAAAACAGGACTATACGGAAGGAGATGGAACATCCAAAAAGACCAATCCGGGGCTGGAGAGACTGCTCACCAGGGAAGCTTGCTTTGCACACAGCAGACCTGAGTTCGATCCCCAGTACCCTATATGGTCCTCTGAGCACTGCCAGGAATGACTCGAGTGCAGAGCCAGGACTAAGCACCCAACACTCCGAGTGTGTCCCCGCCTTCCCCATCCCCTCAAAAAGATACACCCCTTAACAACCAAGGGAATAAGGCCAAAATCAAACAGAGCGACTTGAGACCAACCTGGGTCAGAAACACAGTAAGAGAACACAGGGAGAGTTCATTATAGCAGAGAAGCAGCTATAACTGCTCCTTCGTGGGAGAGAAAAACTAGAGCAGAAATCAAAAACAGAGAAACCAAGAAAGCAACTCCAAGAATCAATGAAACCAGGAGCTAGTTCTTTGAAAGGATAAAGAAGATAGATAAACCTCTAGCCAGACTCACAAAGAAAAAAAGAGAAAAATGTTCAAATAAATAAGATCAGAGTTAAAAGGGGAGAAATTACAAAGGATCCCTCAGAAACTCAAATATTATGAGAAGTTACTATGAACAACGTTATGCTCTTAAGCTGGAGAACCTAGAAGAAATGATAGAGTCTTAGGTCCACACCACCTCCCAAAGCTGAATGAGGAAGCAGAGAGCCTCAACAGGCCAGTCACAAGTGAGAAAATGGAAACAGTATTAAGAATCTCCCTTACTGGGGCTGGAGCAATAGCACAGCGGGTAGGGCGTTTGCCTTGCACGCGGCCGACCCGGGTTCGATTCCCAGCATCCCATATGGTCCCCTGAGCACCGCCAGGGGTGATTCCTGAGTGCAGAGCCAGGAGCAACCCCTGTGCATCGCCGGGTGTGGCCCAAAAAGCAAAAAAAAAAAAAAAAAAAAAAGAATCTCCCTTACTGCTAGGTCCTGGTCCACGTGGGTTCACTGGTGAGTTCTATCAAACCTTCAAGGAAGATTTACTACCTTTAAAATCCTTGAGCTCTTCCAAAATATCAAAGACACAGGAATCCTTCCTAACACCTTCTATGAAGCTAAAGTTACTCTAATACCCAAAGCAGACAGATCCACTTCCAGAAAAGAACATTTCAGACCAATCTCCCTGATGAATATCGGTGAAAAAATCCTTAATAAAACAGCTTCTTTTCTCTCACAAACCACATCATCATCTGTGAGGCCATTTACTGGGAACTTGGAATGTCAGGAGTGGATGGGAAGACTGGAAAAAATGGGAACAGAACAGTTAAGGACAGGGTGAGGGTCACGGAAATGAATCAGTTGCCAGAACAGCAACTAACTCTAGCTTGTAAATATGAACAGAATGAATAGGTCTTAGGAAAAATACACTGAAACAGAAGGATAAATTGTCAGGGATGTAAATCTAGAAACTGACTTATCCTCTCCACCTAAATCAGGAGTGAGGATGGGAACCTGCAGTGTGGTTCAACGGCAAACGAAACCTTCTGTCTGCATAAGGCCTGCCACAAGTTTTGTTCCTGTCACTAAAATCATAAAACAAAATGAAATCGGCTTCAAAGGCTGGAGCTGCCTGCCACAAAAATATTGAAACATTGTCTTTTCAATTTGCTTACATATTCAATTTCAATTGAATATGTCAAATATTCAATTTCTTCATAATGAAGCATCCCTTGAATCACGAAATCCCGTTGATCGTCGATTTCTCCAGCGGGCTCAGTAACCTCTCTCCACTTGGCCTTCCCAACGATGCTGCATTGGAGGCTCTCTCAGGGTCAGGGGAATGAGATCCACCTGTTACTGGCCTTAGCATATGAATACACCATGGGAAGCTTGCAAGGCTGTCCTATGTGGGCAGGAAACTCTCAGTAGCTTGCCAGTTTCTCCAGAGGGAGAAGTAGGTTATAAGATATAGCTTCTGGGAGCTCGCTTTTAAGTCTCTGGATGTTGGCTGTTGATGGGATTACACACACCTGGGTTCCTCTGCCGGTACCTTCATGCGTGAGGCTCATCCAAACGTGTGGAAAGGGGCCTCCAGCATGGCTGTAACTAGGTTCCGGTAGTCTTCGGCCGCCAGGAGCTCTGCTCAGGGCGGGGAGGGAAGCTGGAGCCCATCCCCTTCGAAGGGGCCCCGGGAAAGGGAGCCAAGGCGTGCGGGCAAGAGACTCTCTGCATCACTCTCTTCTGGGAGCTTGCTTTTAAGTCTCTGGATGTTGGCCGTTGATGGGATTACACACACCTGGGTTCCTCTGCCGGTACCTTCATGCATGAGGCCTGTCCGAATGTGTGGAGAGGGGCCTTGATCATGGCTGTGGCTAAGTTCCGGTGGTCTTCAGCCGCCGGGAGCTCTGCTTGAGATCGGGAGGGAAGCTGGAGCCCATCCCCTCCGAGGGGCCCCGGGGAAGACAGCCAGGCGTGTGGGCAAGAGACACTCTGCCATCCCTTAAAAACACTAATGATTTCTCATCTCATTTTTGTCTAGCACTTTTGCTCTTGAGAGGTGGGGAAATGAACTGCAAGAGGAACTGTTTGAGAGCACAGGAATGGCAATGCCCCGCATCACTCACTAGGAATACAATACAGCTTGCTCTGGGGACACAGTCCTGGGACCTTTCCTTTTCCAATTCAGTATCATTTATATGCATGGAATTTGAACGGCTTTTTAAACATGTTCGGTTAACACAGAAGGAGGCACATTTTTTTTTTAATGATGAAGTTCTCAAGTTTGGCGTGTTGGAAAAATTTACAGAGAAACCACAACAAAAATAGAGAAAATCTGAGGAGGAAATTATAGCATATTAATGAGTATTTTCATAAGCAGTATCTTGTACATAAAAGAAATTGTGTTTTTATTTCCAAACAAACCCACAAATAACCACAACTCTAGAACACCTCCAGCAACCAGGCCTGACTCCTGACCCCTCAAGCAGGATAATTCACCCCAGATTAGCTCTCCTTAGATCTTTCTGTGAATTTTATTCTAGTTTTCTCCTCTGCTATGCTTTCAGTCCTGACAAACTGGAGCTGTATGAATGTGCTAGAAAGAAATACTTAATCCTGGCTCTGCACTCAGGGATCATTCAAGGGTACACAGGGGACGGAACCTGAGTCAGCTGCATACAAGGCAAATGACCTACAGGCTGTACCATCTCTCCATCCCAGGCTATATTCAACACTGCAATTGTAGCCCTATGTATCTACCCAAAACAAATGAGTATATAAACCCATTAAAAATACCATATGCAGGGGCCAGAGCGATAGCACAGCGGGTAGGGCGTTTGCCTTGCACGCGGCTGACCCAGGTTCGATCCCTGGCATCCCATATGGTTCCCCAAGCATCGCCAGGAGTAATTCCTGAGTGCAAAGCCAGGAGTAACCCATGAGCATCGCTGGGTGTGACCCAAAAAGCAAAAAAAAAAAAAATACCATATGCAGGAGTGTTCATAACTTTTTCATAGTATCAAAAATTAATAGCACAGAGGATGGGTGTTCACCTTTCACGCGGCCGACCTGTGTTCGATTCCTCCGCCTCTCTCGGAGAGCCCGGCAAGCTACCGAGAGTATGGAGCCCGCACGGCAGAGCCTGGCAAGCTACCCTTGCGTATTGGATATGCCAAAAACAGTAACAATAAGTCTCTCGATGAGAGACGTTACTGGTGCCCGCTCGAACAAATCGAACCCAAATTCCTATCAACAGGAGAACCAAGAATTATGGAATATTCACATAATAGTGTACTATAAACTAAAACTAATTTCCAAAAAGACAAGTAAGTGTGTACACAGGTGAATCTCAGTAAAAAGATCACATAATGTACAATTTTATTTACAATTGTGGGAGGGGGCAGAAACGGATAAAACATTCATGATGAGAAAGTTAAAACAATGGTTAAGTCTTGGGGAGAGGAGATGAACGTGACGTGGGAGGGAGCCAAGAAAGCTGTGTCTCGAGGTAGGAGCTTTCTTGGCTCCACTGTTTATGGGGCTCCACTGAGCCGTACACTTAAAATATAAAAAGACTTGGATACTCCGTTCACACCAGAGCCTTTGCAAGGCGATGGCTCCGGCGGACTCTAAGGAAGGCTTTCGTAGGGAGACGCAGTCCCATCGCCTTGGGCAAAGAAGACCCCAACAAGTCCACAGGCTAAACGTCCTGATATGCCTTCTCCGTGCAGTCATGCCGGTGGTCAACTTCACTGAATTCTCAAAGAGATGCTCGGAGAGGTGGAAGACGTATCTGCCACGGAGAAGGCTAAGTTTGATGATACGGCCAAGCATGACAAGGTCCACAATGACAGAGAAGTGAAGAATCACGTGCCCGCCAAAGTGGGTGAGAAAGGCTAGAGGAAAGACCCCAATGCACTGGATGGATGCCCACTTGCCTTCTTCCCATTTTGCTCTGGCTATCGCCCCAAGATAGAGTGAACACCTGGCCTGTCCCCTGGGGATACTGCCAAAAACACAGGGGAGATGTGGTCTGAACAATGCGCCAAGGAAAACTAACCCTGTGAACAGAAAGTGGCAAAGCTAAAGGAGAAATACGAAAAGAATACTGCTGCATACCGTGCCAAGAGCAAAATGAAGCAGAAAAGAAGGACTGCGGCAGACCAACAGATTCAGAGAAGAATGAACCAAAACATGAGGAAGAAGACAAAGAAGAGGAAGATAAGGAAGAGGCAGAAGAGAAGAATGAATGGCTCTCCTGTAACATGTATGGAGTGTGCGTGTGTGCCCACTCTGATCTTGTTACTGCACTAGAAGAATGTCTAGTAATTTTTTTTTTTTTTTTTTGCTTTTTGGATCACACCCAGTGATGCTCAGGGTTAATTCCTGGCTCTGCACTCAGACATTACTCCTGGAGGTTCTGGGGGAACCATATGGGATGCCAGGGATCGAACCCAGGTCTACCGCATGCAAGGCAAATGCCCTCCCCGCTGTGCTATTGCTCCGGCCCAAAAGCTGCTCTTTTCTACTTACTCTTTCCTCCCTCATTCTAACCTCATGTCACTATTATCTTTTTTTTTTTCTTTTTGGGTCACACCCGGCATTGCACAGGGGTTACTCCTGGCTCAGGCACTCAGGAATTACTCCTGGCGGTGCTCAGGGGACCATATGGGATGCTGGGAATCGAACCCGGGTCGGTCGCATGCAAGGCAAACGCCCTACCCGCTGTGCTATTGCTCCAGCCCCCATTATTATCTTTTGAAATACATCAATTGACCATTTCATGGCCATACCAAACTGAAAATGGTTAGACATATTTGACTTTTCTTAAGTCTTTAAATTACCTTTTAATTGACCGAAATAAATCTTCCCTGAGAACATATGACATATCACATATTATGCAGTATTCCAGTGGGAATAAGAAAAATGAGATATCCGGTAAGACTGTCTTTTAAATTTCCTTGTTTCCCACTCTCACGGCTGCCACCTCACCTGCTACGGAAGGTAAGAAGGTCCTCAACTCCAGCCTTTCCTCTTCTCAGAGGTGTCTGTGACCTTCTGTAACTCTGTCTGTCTGGCTGCTTGGAACTGAAGCTCACACAAGGGCTCAAGTCTAAGAATTAAGGTTTGGTTTATTACCTGGCTCTTTCCTCCTTCTCACTCTGCACATCTGTAGTGAAAGGCTCCATAACAAAATTAAAAATAAAAGAATTAAAATGAAAATACAAAATATTGGAGTTTGGATTGTTAATTTTAAGGAATATTTATAAATTTAGATGCTTTTATGGGGGGAAAAATTCCTAAATTCATGACCTGAGCTTTTAATCTAAGAGGTTTAAAGGACCAAAGCAAACTCTACATCACAAGAAAACAGACAAAAATGGTTAAAGCCTATTTTTTAAAAAGGGTTCTTTGCCAACCAGGGATGGGGTGAGGGGTGAGGGATGGGAAGAGCTGAACAAACTAGAGGGGTCTGAGGACAATGGTGAAAAGTCTATGACACCTTAGTGATGACAGTCATGAGCTTCGCTCTAAGTTACCATAATAAAAATGATTTTATTTTAAATAATAAAATTTAAAACAATAAAATATCGATTTTTAAAACAAAAACTAAAAAACAAGAACACAATAAAAATTTCTTGAACAAAATATGAAGCAAATGAATTTTTATTTTCTTTTTGGGTCACACAGGGGTTACTCCTGGCTCTGCACTCAGGAATTACTCCTGGCGGTGCTTGAGGAACCATATGGGATGTTGGGAATTGAACCCGGGTTGGCCACATGCAGGGCAAACGCCCTACCCGCTGTGCTATTGCTACAGCCTGTAGGATGACATTACTTTGTCCTCTCCCTCCTTGCCATGAGTAGCTTGTCCCGGTTTTTCCCGGAGTTTAGGCTTACCCCAGTCACACCCATCAAGGGTGTTCCTGTATCTCTCCCATCCCTTTGTTTAGCTATAATCACTTCTCCATGCTCTCTTCCCCAAAAGAGTTAATCTGAGGCTTTCCCGTAATCTGATTCTGCTAATTTGTAAGGTCAGACCTTCCTAGGACACTGAATATTATAACATTGCCTTTCTCTCCTCTTTATGTCTTTTGAATAATTTAAAGCTATGTCTGTTTTGTATAGACACAAGAAGACAATTATTATGCTTTTATAACTTGGGAATTAATTGGCCTTGAATATTATTCCCTCCTGGGCATCTGCTTTCTCCACTTAAGCCTCAGTTGCCCTCAGTTCCTAGCACCCCAAAAGCACGGTCCGACGAGGGACAGGAAGGATCCAGGGCAAGCGGTGAGTTATGTGCTACCCTGGCATCGAGATGGGCCTGGCCAAAGTGCCTAATTCTTAACTATAAGTTAAGAGCTTGATCACAGACAAACACTGTCATGATCCAATAGTAATTATGAGACTGGGACCCTGCTAGGGATAGGAAAGACTGATCTGGCCTGAGCACTGTAGTCTGAGATTGAGATGGCCCCAGGAGAGCAATTCTATAAGCTTTAATGCATCTCTTATTGTGTCCATACAAAATGATTAATATTATGAATTCTTATATGTTTGCTGGCTGAGAAGAAGAGAAACTCACTCATGGGACTCCACCCTTGGGTGGATCCTCCTGCTGAAAGAGAATTAAGTCCTAGGAGAAGCATCCCCTAAGGGAAAGGAACCTTACCCTATTGATTGTGACCACACCTATGTGTACACCCCAACCCCCTCATGCTGTGGAGATTTAACTAGGCTGTAAGAGTGGGTTGGGGGGCCAGATCCACGGGGCCAGATCCAGAGATCCAGAGAGAGACTGAGAGCTGGGAGAGAAGCGGAGAGAGAGAATGAAATAAACTGATCGAGCAACCAGTCTGGCCTTCTTCCTTCTGTCGCCTGCCCTTGACCGACAGCACACACAGCGGTCCCGGGGCACCGAACGTGGGCGGTGAGACAGAGCCGCCTGGAGAGCCCAAGAATGCTCGTGCCCCTCGGAGAGCTTTAGTTTTTTACACCAGCCCATGAAGCAAATAAATTAATTTCATTTGCTTGGTGTTTGGGATGTCACACCCAGTGGTGTTCAGATTTACTCCTGGCTATGTACCCAGGAATCACTCCTGGTGAGACTTGGGGAAATACATGGGGTGCTGGGGATTGAACCTAGGTCAGCCACATGCAAGGCAAACACCTTAATGACAGTACTATCTCCCCAGACCCTACTAAAATGCCTTAAGACATAGTAACTGGAGAGATAGCAGAGGGACTGAGGTACCAGCTGGCCCTTGTCTGCACGTGCGCGCACACACACACACACACACACACACACACACACACACACACACAATCTAAAATAGATGTAGAAAAGCAGTAGCTGCCCGAGGCTAAGAGGATAGAAATTTAACTATAAAAAAGACAAAAGAACTTTTCTGAGACGAAAATGTTCTATATCAAGTTTAGCCAGCTGCGATCTTGGTAATCAGCTTCGATGAGCTCCGTCACTCTCACTGACTGCTTCTACGTTTCAAAGGCAAAGGTAAGTAGTCGCTGCAGATTCTTATGGCCCACAAAGACTGAAATATTTACTACCTGACCTTCTACCTATAAAATATGACGATACGGGGGAAAAGTCTGCGGATGGGAGGAAAGACCCAGTTTTGGGGAGCAGTTACTGAGAATGTGTCTGCCAAATGCATCATGGAATGAGGCTTTTGTCTGAAAAGCTCTGAAAGTCATAGGAAGGAGGTTACTAGTTTCTGCTCATGTAATGTGATTACCCTACTGAATGTGATGAGAGAATAAAATTCTAAAAAGAAAAAGGTGTGCTGAAACCTGTTCTCTATCTCCATCTTATTTACGGGTGATGGGGTAACAAGGTCTTGTGAACATCTACACACGCTGGTCTTGGGGCTGGTGAGAGTACCGTGGGTGTGGGGCTTGCCTTTCCCGTGGCTGGCCAGGGTTTGATCCCCAGTGCTCCTACAGTCCCCCAAGCCTCATCGTGAGACCCCGAGTGCAGAGCCAGGCAGAAGCCCTGCGCACTGTCAGGTGTGGCCCCCAAACAAATGAAATCATACTAAATGATATACTTAATAATAGATTAGAGGCAAATTATCCCCCAAATAAAATTAATCTAAATGATTATTCCAAATAAAGTACATTGAATTGAATAAATTATGTACAAAAAAGTTTTATCTCAGAATATTTTTTTGAAAGTTAAGGCAGTCTATAAAGGAAAATAAACTGGGCTCACCAACTTTAATGACTAGAATCTTTTTTTTTTTTTTTATAATTTATTTATTTTTAATTAGAGAATCACCGTGAGGGTACAGTTACAGATTTATACACTTCTGTGCTCACACTTCCCTCATACAAAGTTTGGGAACCCATCCCTTCACCAGTGCCCATTCTCCACCACCCGTAAACCCAGTGTCCCTCCCACCCTCCCCAATCCCATCTCCCCCCCACCCCACCCTGCCACTGTGGCAAGGCATTCCCTTCTGCTTTCTCTCTCTAATTAGCTGTTGTGGTTTGCAACAAAGGTGTTGAGTGGCCGCTGTGCTCAGTCTCTAGCCCTCATTCAGCCCGCAACTCCCTTCCCCCACATGGCCTTTGACTGCAATGTAGTTGGTGATCGCTTCTCTGAGTTGACCTTTCCCCGGAAGTGAGGCCAGCCTCGAAGCCATGGAGTCAACCTCCTGGTACTTATTTCTACAGTTCTTGGGTGTTAGTCTCCCACTCTGTTATTCTATATACCATAGATGAGTGCAATCTTTCTATGAATGACTAGAATCTTTTTTAAATGTAAAGCATTGTTTTTTCAGACCAGAATATCCATTTTATTGTTATATAACTGGAAAACATCGTTTTTAGATTAGTCAAAGTCTATTAAAGACAGAATTCCACATGGACTTTAAACCTGAACTCAGCTTCCCCCAGGTCACCATCGCAGCCCCCAATTGTATAAACAACCTGAGGAAACACATTTATAAAGAAACCTGCCTGCTGCTGAAGCTGGGGAGAGAACAGATACAGTGCTTGCACCAAACTGGCCTGGGTTTGATCCCTGGCTCTGCATATGGTCTCCCCAGACCACCACTGTGATGCCGGCGGGGGTGGAAGTGATGGTACAGCAGGAGCAGGTGGGTTTGTCAGCATGAAAGGTTTGCCTCTTCAATTCTTGCACCCCACGTGGTTCCCTGAACCTGCCAGGAGTGATCCAGTTAGAGCCAAGAGTCAGCCCTGAGCAGAGCCAAGTGTGGCCCCCAAATGAAACAAACAGGAGTGATCTCGAGCACAGGGTCAGAAGTAGGCCTAAGCAAAACTGGGTATGATACAAAAAAAAAAAAAAAAACCACAAAAATACCTTCTTCTAAAAAAGAACTGCCCCAAGTTGTCCCACCAAAGAGGTAATAAATAGAAGCAGAAACCTCTTCTCCTATTAATCCTAAGGCATGCATGAGCCCATGTTCCACCCCCAGACACACCAAAAGAAAGTGAATTGTATGATATCAAAAGTATATTGAAAATTTTTAACGCAACATAAAGCATAATAATTAAAAACAAAAAAGGTCCACCCAAGACCCTGGGGAAAAATCTGGTTTCTTTTATTTAGGTTTATTCTGCTTTGGGTTTTACTTTGACGTTTTGAAAGCCACACCAGACATGCTATTCCTGGCTCAGGGTCACTCCAGCAGTGCTCAGGGGACCATGTGGTGCCAGGTTCTTACCCAGGGCTCCCACATGCAAAGCCTATGCTTCAGCCCTTTGAACATCTCCTAGGTCTTTGTTTCCTTTTAATCATTAAAGCTGATTAGACAAGGGGGCTGGAGCACAGCGGGTAGGGCATTTGCCCTACACGCGGCCAACTCGGGTTCGATTCCCAGAATCCCATATGGTCCCCTGAGCACTGCCAGGAGTAATTCCTGAGTGTACAGCCAGGAGTGTACAGCCTGTGCATCGCCAAGTGTGACCCAAAAAGAAAAGAAAAAAAAGCTGACTAGACAAATACTATGGAAAAGTACTAATCAAAGCTTACACTGACTATCAATAAATGTGTCATTTTCAGTTATCAACAGGCCCCTCAAGTAACTGATGCATACAAGTGATATTTTCATATAGTAACTAATAAATTAACACTAAGTACAAAATTATTACTTAGAAATTAAAGTCATGGTATATGTATAAAATCTTAAATTCCAATTTAACATTCATTTGCCCATGCTTGTTATTAAAACCACATGTTGGCATTGGATTATTTCACGCTTCATTTGAGACAAACATGCAGAAAATTATGGGAAACAAGCCTAGAAGTCTGTTACAGGCAAGAAACTCAACTCCAATGCAACCTCAGTCGTAAGGTTTGATGAAGCCAAACTAAAAAAGTGCCTGTATTTGAAAAGAGGATTGTCTTAATGTGAAAACTTCTCTGCAGCTATAATGAGACTGAAATTGCAGCAATTACTGACCAAGTGTTGTAACCTTCCAGACTGGAGAGCATTATTCTGCTACACGTTTAGTAAGACAATGTACACATCTGGGGGGCTGGAAAGAGAGTACAACAAGTAGGGCACTGCCTTGTATGTGGCCAACCTGGGTTTAATTTTTGATACCCCCTATGGTCCCTCAAGTCCCACCAGGAGTGATCTCTGAGTGCAGAGTCAGGAGTAAGCCTTGAGCACTGCCAGATGTAGCCCCCAAACACAAATAGTATGCAGAGGGGGTGGGGTGTCTTCCTTAGGAAATACCCAGAGATGCTGGGGCACTACTGCTGGCTCTGTGCCCAAAGGCCACCCCTGGAGGTACTCAGGGGTCATACATGGTATCAGGGATTAGACTAGGGTAAGCAAGGTACATGCCTTATTTTTAAATTAGTGAAATAGCAAACTAGCATTAGATTCATGAAATAATATTAATGCAATCCATTCTTTAAAAGACACTTGACTATACCCTAAAAACGAAAACTGAATCATCTCAGAATCTACTCACCAATCCAACTTCCTTGAGGTTCATCTAGATGACCTCGTATGTGAAGGCAGGTTAAGCCCTTCCCAATAATTAATCCTGAACTCTAATAACGTACTACTGTTAAAAAAAAAAAAAAGCAGCAATGAAACTGGCAGAAAGCTAAATAACAAATATCAAAATCCCACAAAAAAAACATGTTTCCATATAAGAGTACATTTTGCCTGGTTTCCACTAACTCATCCCTCCAATACCTTTAGTTTCTTTACTCTGTGATTTCTCTCTGTATCCTAAGAGCGATAGCACAGTGGGAAGGGCGTTTGCCTTGCATGCGGCTGACCCGGGTTCGATTCTTCTGCCCCTCTCAGAGAGCTCACAAGCCTACCAAGAGTATCTTGCCTGCATGGCAGAGCTTGGCAAGCTACCTATGGCAAATTCAATACTCCAAAAACAGTAACAAGTCTCACAATGGAGACGTTACTGGTGCCCGCTCGAGCAAATCGGGACGACAGTGCTACCCTAACCCCAAGGCCAGGCACACATAACTCCAATGAACAAATCTGCTTAAACCCTCTAGAATGTTACATACAATGACAGGGGAAATGAAACTGTAGGGGATACCCAGCCAACTCTCAGCCCTCCCCACAGAGCACTCTGGGGGCTCCTGGCCAAGAGTGGCTGGACTTGGGGCAGCCCCAGAGCTGGGCTCAGATATACACAAACTTACTACGGTACAACCGACGGGCAAGTACTGTAAACGACTCTAGTCGCACCATGATCAGCTGGAAGAGCCGGCAGAGTACAGGCTATGGGCCTGGCCCCAGATCCCTGCCTGCACTTGCAGCCAATTCCCAGGTGAGCTGCTGCTCCTGGTGCACAGGCCACACGCTGAGAACCACCGGGATATGCAGGTGTTCAAGTCTGGGCTAGAAAAACCCAATTAATGACCTATGTTGAAAGTCAGGTTGGAATTAATTTGTACCCCCCCTCCAAAAAAAAGCTTCATTAGTATACTTTTTTAGTAAATTAGACAGTGTGTCTGTGTGTGCACACTAACATGTCTGTGTATGTGTGTGCAGACGCACACGTGTGTCTATGATGCCAGAGATCAACGTGAGGTCTGCACTCTATTGCTACGTCACATCTTTGGCCCTGGGTTATATACATTCTAAAACTCATGCAAACTAAGATTCAAATGAGCAGTGAAACATGGCCAATGATCAGAGAGGCGGGCCAGAGTGACAGTACAGCAGGTAGGGCATTTGTTGGCCTTGCATTCGGCTGACCCCGGTTCAATTCCCGGCACCTCATATGGTCCCTAGACCTCATCAGGGGTGGTCCCTGAGCACAAAACTGTGACCACAGCTGAGTGTGTGCCAAAAAAGCAAAATAAATAAATCATCAGCGAGGTTTACAATTTTTAAAATATTTTTAAATGTGGCCACTTTTAAAAAATTGAACTCAAAACATTTTAAACCAAGTTTAAAAGTTTTCATGAACTGTTTCAAATTGTTTACATTTATTTTTAAACATTCAAGTGATTTACACAACTTCACACCTATTACAGGACAGTCATAACCCAAGCAGAAAATAGCAAGTGTTGGAGAGAAACTGAACTCAGTATGCTGCTGGTGGGGATGGAAGATGACAGAGTCACTGGACAAACTTGGCGGCTTCTCAAAAGAGCTACACAAACTACCACATGAGCAAGCAAGTCGCCCTTCAAAAGAACGGACAGTACGGATGCCACTAGATACCTGTACAGTAATATTCACCACATGTTATGGCCTCCAAACTCACACGTCACGGTCCCAATGCCCAGTGAGATGACGTCAGATCGGGGCTTCTGTGAGTGCAGGGTCATGAGAGTGGACGCTTCATGAAAGAAGGAACCTTCATGAAAAGGGATCCTACCTAACACCCACGCTCCTTCTCCTTTCCTCTCCTTCTCCATAAAACAGAGAGGAAACCTACCATCCAGAGGAAGTCTGCCATCTGATCCCAATCCAGGGTTTCTCTAAAACTAGGAGCCAAAAACCTCCTGCTTATCAGTCACCTGGTCTGTGTGGTATTTTGTTAAGGCAGCCCCAAAAGACTAATACCCTGCCAGCACAATTCACAGTAAGCCTAAAGGTAAAAGAGTGGCCCAAGGGCCTAACAGCAGGTAGATGGGTTAACAAAATGGTATATATGCACACTATGGAATACTATTCAGCCACAAAAAATGAAGTCTGGATAAAAACCATAATAAAATAAAACTTGAAAACACCGTACTAAATCAAACAGTAAAATGTACTATTGTGCTATTTCATATTTCACTGCAAATTTACAATGTAACTAGTACATTGTACTAAGTGAAATAAGTCTGGCACAGAAGGCCAGATATTTCATAATTGACTTATATAAAATATATAGAATAGGCATATTTATAGAAACAGAAAATAGATTCTAGGTTACCAGGGATTAGGGTGAGTGTGGAATGGGGAGTTACTATTTAACAGTAGCAATGTGTGGTATGATGGAAAAACTATTGGGTTAACTGATGGGATAACGGCTACATACACACAGAATATAACTGATGCTACTGAAATGCACAATAAAATAATATAAAAAGAACTTTTATACAGTATCACTGAAATTTAAAAAAAAGCTTTTGGTCTCAATTTTGTTCTAAAAGTTCACTGGAAATGTACTTGCTAGTATTAACATTAGGTTCCAATTGTGCTGAGCGCTTAAGTTGTAAAGACTTATACTGATCCTGTTTCTTCTATAATAGATACGTGATCACAAACAACACTTACAGGGGACTATAGCTTTATCCAAATTAGTCCAACCAGCTGTGAAAGAAAGAGTCCCAAGAACTAGATCACCATGTGGGGACCATGAAGATGCAAGAATCCCAGGTAAGTAGTCTTGTTCCAAAGAACATCTAATGTCATTTTCAGAAGCCAAATAAAAGTGTCGAATAAAAGTTCTTGAAGTGTACTGATGCATCCTACGGCACAACAGTGACTTAGCACATGATTCTTTTACTCTCAGCCACAGTAAGAGTTTTCTTTTTTTTGGTGGGGGGGCACACCCGGCACTGCACAGGGGTTACTCCTGGCTCTGCACTCAGGAATTACCCCTGGCAGTGCTTGGGGGGGCCATATGGGATGCTGGGAATCTAACCTGGGTCCGCTGTGTGCAAGGCAAACGCCCTATCCTTCCAGCCCCCCTAATTTATTTTAATTAATTTTTCACTAAGGTTCGATGATTTACAAAGTTATCCACAGTAGAGTTTCAGACTTAATAATATTCCAACTCCAATCCTACCACCAGGGTCCACAGGTTCCCTCTTATTCCCAGTCTGCCTCCTGGACAGGCACATTTTTAACTTTGGCTATTGTAGTTTGATCTCTTACTCTCAGTGTTGTTGCTTCTGTGGTCTATATATATATATATACATATATATATATATGTATATATATATATGTGTGTGTGTGTGTGTGTATGTGTGTGTATCTCTCTCTCTCTCTATATATATATATATATATTTCACCGCATTAACACCTTGATGAGCCCAAGGCCTCTGCCCCCTGCCTCAGTTACCTTCCATCTACTTTCTTTCTCCCCATCTCAATTCCTTCCCTTCCCTGTTCTTTTATTTCCATCAAGTAAGCGTCAAGAGTATCTAAATATCCTCCCTTTGATCCCATGCATTCCCTCATGCAGCTATTCTGTATACCAAGAGCAGCGATCACCCAGCCTTTGTCCTTCGGTCTGCTTTGTGTCACCTAACAGGTCATCCGAGTTGCAGCCCAGTGCCCCCAGTGCCATCAAGTTGCAGCACCTGCACGATTTCATCCTTCCTTGCAGCTGCATAGTATTCCACTGTGTATACATCACACTTTTATTAGCCACTCACCTGTCACTGGACACCTATGCTGATTTCATGTCCTAACTATTGTGCTAAGTGCTACAGTGAATAATGGTATGCATATGTTTTATTATTTTTTCTTGGGTTTTGTTTTTTATAAGAGGTGCACATGGCTTACACCTAGTGGAGTTCAGGGGCCACATGAGATGTCAGGGATTGAAGCAAGGTCACACACATGCATGGCAAACACCCGCCCTATTATACTAAAACTCTGGCCCCATTTTAATCTATTTTAAATGATACTATTTTCCCAACCACAAAATTCAACTCCTTGAAGCTGGCTGTGACCCCTTCTGCACACTGTATACACAGCCTCTCCCATTTGGAGAAAATATTACCATTACCAAGTTTACAGTCACACAGGCTAAAGGTCATTCAAACTTATGAACCTAAAAATCCTTTTATCTTTTTTTCTTTTATTTTGGCTTTTTGGGTCATACCCGGCGATGCACAGGGGTCACTCCTGGCTCTGCACTAGCTCAGGAATTACCCCTGGTGGTGCTCAGGGGACCATATGGGATGCTGGGAATCAAACCCGGGTCGGCCGCGTGCAAGGCAAACATCCTACTGGCTGTGCTATCACTCCAACCCCAAATCCTTTTATCTTTAAAAGACCTTTTAATCTACTAATATCTTAAAATCCAAACCAGGACTTTAAATTTTCATACCACTAATTAAACAATCTAACCATGTTACTTTTATTTTTTTCCATATCTTTTTTTTTTTTTTTTTTTTTGCTTTTTGGGTCACACCCAGCGATGCTCAGGGGTTACTCCTGGCTTTGCACTCAGGAATTACTCCTGGCGGTGCTTGGGGGACCATATGGGATGCCGGGGATCGAACCCGGGTCGGCCGCGTGCAAGGCAAACGCCCTACCCGCTGTGCTATCGCTCCGGCCCAATATCTTTTTTTTTTTTTTTTTTTTTTTTTTTTGGTTTTTGGGTCACACCCGGCGATGCACACGGGTTACTCCTGGCTCTGCACTCAGGAATTACCCCTGGCGTTGCTCAGGGGACCATATGGGATGCTGGGATTAGAACCCGGGTCGGCCGCGTGCAAGGCAAACGCCCTACCCGCTGTGCTATTGCTCCAGCCTCCTTTTTCCATATCTTTAAAAAAAATTTATTTATCTTTTCTTCTTGGGTTTCTCGGTTTGTGGGCCACACCCAGAAGTATTTAGGGACTACTCCCAACTCAGTGCTCAGGGGTTATTCCAAAAAGCACATAGGGGACCATACGGCATTGGGGATCAAACCCAGACCAAAGGCACGCAAAGCATGTGCTCCAACCCTCTGAACTACCTCTCTGGTGTCAAGTGTGTTACTCTGGCTGGGGGGAAGGGAGGGCGGGGTCACACCCGGTGGTTTTCAGGGGCTACTCCTAGCTCTGATCTCAGGAATCACTCCTGGCGGGGCTCAAGAGACCATATGTGGTGTTGGGGACTGAGCCTGTGTCAGCCACATGCAAGGAAATTGTCCTACCCATTGTGCTATCTCTATGGCCCAAATTGTGTTACTCCTAAAGAACCATCTTAGAAAAAAAAAATTACTAAGATAAGTGAGAAAGATGAAATACATTTATGAGTGGGAAAGTACAAGTACTCCATTTCCAAATCTACATGGTGCTTCTCCAAACTCCTAGTGTTCAGGAAAACACCAAAGACAGACAGGAGGACACAGAGCAGTTAGTAAGCTCAGGAATGATGCTCTGGGGGAAAGAGAGAGAAGGAGTTGGAGTTAGCCATGTCCTTGACAGTCACACATGTGAAAGTTTAGATTCTAGAAAACTGAGTCATTTAAAGAAAACCCCCAAATATGTACACCATTATTAAACAAGGGCTGGAGCGATAGCACAGCAGTAGGGTGTTCACCTTTCACGCGGCCGACCCGTGTTCTGATTCCTCCGGCCCTCTCAGAGAGCCCGGCAAGCTACTGAGTATCTCGCCCACACAGCAGAGCCTGGCAAGCTACCCATGGCATATTCAATATGCCAAAAATAGTAACAGTAAGTCTCTCAATGAAACATTACTGGTGCCCGCTCGAACAAATCGATGAGCAACAGGATGACAGTGACAGTGATTATTAAACAAAACAGAAGTTTTATTCTGCAGTGACAAAACCTTTTCGGTTTCCTATTACAGTGGCACTTCAGTCCCGTTGTTCATTGATTTGCTCAAGCAGGCACCAGTAACGTCTCCATTGTGAGACTTGTTGCTACTGTTCTTGGCATATCGAATACCCCACGGGGAGCTTGCCAGGCTCTTTCGTGTGGGCGGGATACTCTCAGTAGCTTACCGGGCTCTCTGAGAGGGGTGGAGGAATTGCAGCCAGGTGGGCCGAGTGCAAGGTAAATGCCCCACCCGCTGTTCTATCACCATCCATGAAATAAAATTTGGTAAGTTTATGTGGCCTTTTCTGATCCTAAAATTGTATTTTCATAAATTATCTTCTTGACAGAAAAGATCACTACAGCCAGCAAAAAGGAACCTGCTGAAAAACCCGAGGGTCCAAGGCCTCATCTGAGATCACAGTCCCACTGTGCTTGTCCAGCCCTAGCAGAGAACCCAGCCATAAAGGGTCCGGGCTGCTGACCCAGGCCATGCTGCTGGGGTTTTTCCACTGTGACTCCTTCGCACTTAAGAAATTTTGAACAGCCCCGGGTGAGTAAAACAGACACAAAAATAAAATGTTCATTGATAATAAATGACAGTTATTTTTTTAAACAGAGCAGAACAGGAGGCAAGGTGCTTGCCTGGCAAGTGGCCAACCCAGGCTCTATTCCTAGCAGTGTATAGGCTCCCGTGAGCACGGTCAGGAGTCTCTCCTGAGCACTGAGTCAGGAGTAGCCCAGAAGTTCTGCCAGGGGTGGCCACCAACCCCCAACCCAGTTATTTAAAAACAAAATTTCAGAACCCCACACTGAGAAGCTAGTGTCTAGGGCACCGGAAGGGTAAGACACTTTTCTGGTAAGCGGCTGACCCGAGCTCGATGAGTTCGATCCCCAGGAGTGATCTGAGCACAGGCCAGGAGTAGACCTAAGCACTATGAGGTAGAGCCCCAAACAACCGAAGGCAAACACAAGAGTCTGGAGAACTGTGGCATCAGAAACACAGGTTGTGTGAAATGACTGAGTTTTGATGATCACTTACAGAGTTTCGGGAAACTAAACTGCTCTCTAAAGCACCTCCAGATGTCCCCTCCTTGGTTCTGGGAAAACATGACAACTTACTGCAGCTGTCCTTTGGGAGGGGCAGAGGGAGGGGGCTAGGGATCAAACCCAGGCCCTCAACATGTGAAGTACGCACTCAACCCCACTGAGTCACAGTCCAGCTACAAAGTCTTTTCTTGTAGTGTTTATCTGGCGGGGGCGGGGGGCATGGCCGGCAGTGCTCGGGGCTTACTCCTGGTCCTGTGCTCAGAGATCACACCTGCTGTGGTGGGAGGAGAGAGGGCATGTCAAGCGCCACATGGAACCCAGACTGGCTTCATGCAAGGCAAGTGCCTTAACATGGTATCTCTCCAGCCCCCAACGTCATCCATTTAGTAAGGCAAAGAATGTGGTAAGTCTGAGTCTGATCTTGAAGAGTGAATGCTTGACTCTAGATCAGGAAACAGGAAGCCTGTGTACTAAAAAAGTCTCAGCACCCTTACATTTTTCTCACCCACAGTAGCCACGTTTTCCCAGGAGGTACCTGGATTACTCTCTGAAGCGCTGGCCTCATTTTCCACGAGAGCCGCAGGCAGGGCCGGGCGCAGGGGCTCTAGGAAGGCCCTAGAGGCAGTCCAGTGCTGACTGAGTGGCCGCTGAAGCCTTCCCAACACCCTTTTCTTCCTTTTATTAAGTTACATAACAAAGGTTTTATTTAAAATGTATACATTTAATAAATTCTCCCTTTTTTGCAGTGATTTAAGTTTTTAGACAATGCAAGATTTGAGATTTCAAGAGAGATTTTAACATCGGCATATGCTACTTCTGAGAGTTATTTCGATATTGTCCTCTTGTTTAGCTGCAGTTAGCATAGCTTCTAACACAGAAAATGAGAACTGGGTCGAGGATGAGGGTTATTCTACAGGTATAGAGAAGCATAATTGCTCGTAATTACTTTTTTACACAGTTGCAAAATTGTTCATGATGTTTCAGTCATACCATTCCATTACCTGTCCCTTCCCCACTGTCCACTTCCTACCACCAGTGTCTCCAGTCTCCTTCCCTGCCCCCATCCCGCGCCTGCCTCTCCGGGCCACTCTCACGCGCACTCTCCCTCCTGACGGCTCCTTCTTCTTAAAGACAGTAGTAGCTAGGACTGTCATCCGGTGACCAACGTGCATGTCCAGCAAGCATGAGGCCCTGGGTTTGATCCACAGCACCATTAAAAGAAAAACAAGGTGACAGTAGCTGGGCTTGATTTCAGAGAAAGATTATCACCTCTCTCTACTACTCCACTAAATACCCACAGAAGAAACACTTCTTGAGTTTAAGCGAGTAATGGGAAAAATTCAAAGACTGAAAGAGGCGCTAAAGACGTCAATGGTGCTGAGCACCAACCCAAGTTCATCCCCAGCACCCCATCTGGTCCCCGAGCACCACCAAGTATGACCCCTGAGTGCAGTGCAGGGAGTAAGCCCTGAGCAATGCTGCGTGTGCCCCCCACCCAAGAAAAAGGGGTGGGGGGAAGTGAAAGGAAACACACACACACCTTCAGCTGCAACGCGGCGGCTCAGAATGGTGTGACCTCGAGTCTTCCATGAAACTGTAGTTCAGGGAGAGTCCCGGCCCTTTCCTGTAGACAAACACGGGATTCCCCCGAGCTTTAGGAGGTCCTAGCATGCTACTAATACTTTCACTTTACAGATAAAGAAAATGGAGGATGTGAAAAAAAGCAACTTGTCTCTGGATACAGAACCAGTGAGGACTGGAGTTGAGATCTGAACTCCAGCTCTAGCCACCAGGATCAGGGCTGTCCTGTGCATGTCTGGAGGCGTCACCTCCCTATCTCTCCCCATCTGGGCCACAGAGAAGAAGCTTCATCAATCTCACTTCTTACTGGAAACGTTCAGATAAGAAGACACCAAACAAGTGTGCAGGGTACACTGCCTAAACATGTGTGGAAATGAAAGTATTTTTTTCCCCTACGCGAAAACGTTAACCCCCTGTTCTCCAGAAACTATGCTGGCCTGGCAGGATTCAGTCCTCCTTCTCCGTTCAGCTTTCTACTTTGAGAATGACCATTTGGGCCTCTGCTTAGTAAGAATACTCACAGATGTCGATGTCACACTTCTGGCCCTACGTCAAAAGGCACACAAGCTGTGCCCGCTGACAAGAGTGAAAACGCTGGCACACACCTCCTAAAACCCACCGACGATTTCTAGCACGAGCAGATTCTCCACAGGCAACTGCAGAGGCGCTACACATGGCATGGCAGTGTGGTGACCAAAATTCCTCGCGATGTTTATTTTCAAACTACAGAACAACTTAGAAAACAAATCTCCAAAGCAGCTTAGTGTAAATTGACTTCACATTTTACTTCATTAAAACAAGAGCTCTGAAAGCAAGAGCCCATGGCACAACGATTTCAGGGAAACTGGTCATTTTGAGTTCAACTTCAGAATGAAAATCCAACTTTCCCCTATGGTAAGAGTTTTACTCTTCTTCATGAACCTTTAGGCTTCTTCACAAACCCCAATTCAAGGTACAGAATCTAAAGTCTCTAGAACGTATTCTGTCACTTTTTTTCTTGCACAACAAAAACTGGGCCAATCATAGAAAGATTACACTCTTTTGTGGAATATAAAGTAACAGAATGCTAGACTTACACCCAAGAATAGTAGAGATGTGTACCAGGAGGTTTGCTCCACAGCTTGGAAGCCGGCCTCACATTCTGGGGGAAAAGGCAGCTCAGATAGAGAAGGGAACACCAAGTAAAGGGTGCTTGAAGGGCCCGTTCGGGATGGGAGATGCAAGCTGAAAGTAGACTATAGACCGAACATGATGGTCACTCAATACCTATACTGTAAAGCACAACACCTAAAATGAGAGAGAGAGCAAAAGGGCATGCCCTGCCACAGAGGCGGGGGTGGTGGCGGGCTAGGGGGGTGGGGGGAGGGATGCTGGGATCATTGGTGGTGGAGAATGGGCACTGGTGAAGGGATGGGTACTCTATCACTGTATGACTGAAACATAAGCACGAAAGTTTGTAAGTCTGTAACTGGACCTCATGGTGATTCATTTAAAAATAAAAAAAAATTTAATTGGTCTGATATTTAAAAATGTACAAACTGTATTTGGAAAAGGAACTAAAAATATTTTAATTGTCGGTATTCCTAAATATGTTTAGAAATCCAAACAGGGGGGTAGAGAGGAAGTACAGAGATTAAGGTACCTGCCTACCTGCCCAGTTCAGTCCCCGCCATTCCACATGCCTCCCAAGTCCTGCCAGAAATGACTCCTAAACGCAGAGCCAGGAGCATCCTCTGAGCACTGACAGCTGTGGCCCAAGTGCCCACTCATCATCCCCCCCAAAAGAGAAATCCAAACAAATTCTAAACTTAAACTACATGTTAAAATATAAGCTATGTTGGGAAAAAGATTTCTGCATATTCAAGAAGAATAAAGTGATTTAAGTGATTTAACAAACTGCTATAATATTATGCATGTGGTAGCAATCACTTTGATGCACTGAAAATATGAGGACTAATCCACTTCTGACTAATTTATCTTCAGGCTAAAACATTCCTATTTCTCACTATCCCTTCAGTAAATAATACTATTTACACTGAAATAAATCTCTCAGAATGCCAGAGAACTATGAATAAATCATAATGGGGTTCCCAAGAGAACATATTTAAAATCCCAGTCTTGGACCTTTAAAAAGAAAAAAAAAAAACACCATCCCCCAAAACAAACAAGAAACAAGCATAAGAAACAACAAGCATTCTCTGAGGGAAAGTGTTTGGATTTTAACAGTTCTCACCGAGAAAGATGAACCAACCAGGAAAAATCACCTAAAATGCACTTGAGACTAAATATTTCCTTTAGAAAAGAATAAAGCTCAAATCCCATTATTGATGTCAGTAAACTCTGGACGTTACAAAAGGTCTCCCAAATTTCAGTCAAAGGGCCACTTATTTCATGTAACACAGACAATGGCTGAATTCCCAAAATATCACAAAAACCAACATAATGCCCTTAGCCTCGACGTGGACTGGAGATTTCACTGTAACGGGATTTGAGCTATAATTAAATTTGATTAGTTTGGTTCAGACCCCAAGTTCAAAAGAATTATCAGCATGAATGGATGAAAAGCTCTTTTACATGGGCATTTTGAAAATATGAAAAGGGCTGACACAGCAAGCATCAAAGACTTTAAAAGCAATTGACCCTTCCCAGAGCAAAGGAGAAATGCGAACAGCTGAAACTCAGATGCTGTGTGCAAAGAAAATAAACTTCCAGATGGTTCAAAAAAACCCTAGCAGCTTATTAAATATTAAATACTATTATTTTTAACTGAATTTTGTCCAGAGATAGGCAAAGGTGTCATCTCTAAAATGGAGAAAAAGAAGTCTGATTCCACCACCTAAAAAACTGAAAACAAATAAATATTCTCTTTTATCAAAACTACTAGCATGAACAGCTTCTTAAGGAGTTATATCATATTCAAACAACCATGACATTTAATAAAATAAACAAAATGAGCCACTGATAACCTAAAACCCAAAATGTTTATCTTAAGATAATAAGACTTCACAGAATTTATTATATTATTATTTGAAGATATTTAAATCTTCCTTTACAGTAAAGAATGGCTACATATAGAACACACATGAAAACACACACATAATTTGTTCCCATCAAATATTTAACTTTTTTGGTGATTTTAAAAAATAAGAAAGTAGGGGCTGGAGCGATAGCACAGCGGGTAGGGCGTTTGCCTTGCACGCGGCCGACCCAGGTTCTAATCCCAGCATCCCATATGGTCCCCTGAGCACCGCCAGGGGTAAGTCCTGAGTGAAAGAGCCAGGAGTAACCCCTGTGCATCGCCGGGTGTGACCCAAAAAAAAAAAAACAAAAAAAAAAAATAAGAAAGTAAAACCAACTAGCCTATAAACTCAGCCTTTGCTGGTCACTGAGAATTAACACAAATTTTAGAAGTAGCTAAAAAAAAATTTTTTTTAAATCTCATGAAAGAACTATATGAAAATATATTATAAGCATTAATATATGCACACAGAAATGTATTTCTACAGATTCACATATCCGAATATGACTGTATTTTATATTTTATAATTTACACTACAATAAGTGTATATATGTATATGCACATATATATGTTTTCTATGAAAGCATACACACACTCTTAACAGTCCCTTTGCAACAAAATTAAGTTGTTCATTTAGTTTATAAAGCCTGAATTTTTAGACGTCATATCTAGCTTTTATGTTAAAGATTTTCTCTCATTTCCATGTCCTTCTCTGGGATCTGGGGGAGGGAAGAGTGTTTTTTCAGGAGATGGAAACATTCTGTGCCAAATGAAGCAGGTGTGAGATATCTCAAAGATGAAAGCAATTCCCCAAATAACAATGTCATCCTGTAATGCTTCCTTGACATGTACAATTTTGCTATTCCTCTCTTTGAGATTTAATACACGCCACTATGTTGGTTAGCTTGCTTAGCAGAAAAACTGCCTCCTGGTCCCACTTACAAAGGTGAGAAAGGTGATCACAGCAAACAATGCGTGGAGCCCCTAAACGTGCTCTCTTAATCATCTACTTTACAAGCAAAAATCGTGATACGATTATTTTATTCTCAAGATCACTTATTTCAAACCATTAGTTTAAAAATAATTCAAAGCAATCTCCTCCTGAAAAAAAGAAAAATCCATCAAGTAATTAATCATAGTTTACTTTTCTTTTTTATTCATTGGGAGGAAAAGTCATGCTGAAGGGTAACACAGACGCATTTTCCAAAAATTTCTGAACATATTTTAAGTTATATTTAATGTATGATGAAACTTTTACCTAGAGAAGAAAAATATTAATTCTACCAGTTTCTGTAATAATATCCACCATTTTATTTTTCTCCAAATAGTTCTAAGTTTTGTTTACTCTTTATTTAAAATTCAACAAGAAAATCTTCTTGGTGCTGCTATTTTGGTATCTGGGCAGTGCTCAGGGCTTACTCTTGGCTCTGTGCTCAATGATCAATCCTGATGGTGTTAAGAGGAGCATTTGTGGTGCCAGAGAACAGACTGGGTTGGCTTTAGCCAAAAAAAGCACCTATCCACTGTACTATCTCTCCAGCCCCCAAGAAAATCCCTTACAGTAAATATATTAACTAAATCCAATATCATCTGCTCCAGTGATTCTCAGTCAAAGGGCCACTCACTTCATTTTTCATATTTACTGGGAGGGCCTGTAAGACCAGAGTTTCTGATCCAGAAGGTCTGGAGTGGGGTCTGAGAATCCGCCCCCCCACCTCAGTATTTTAAATTTTATATTTTTAATTTAAAGCAATATGACTTAACATTCACAAGAGGGCTTCACGCATACAATGTCCCAATAGCACACCTGCTACCAGAGTGCCTGCATCCATCTGCTTCTAAAAGGGCCCCAGGGAATCCATCATCTTGTCAATATTTTCTTTCTGTTGATAATTAACAAAGTTGATTATAGGGGAAAATGAACACCAAAGTACAGTATTTGCTATAATTATATCCTTAATAGGAGTGAAGAGTTATGGTCACCAGAATTAAGAGAAACTGGCATGAAAGAATCTAAGCTAGAAAACAAGACAGGCATAGGAAACTCCCTCGTCCATCGTATTCCAACTCTCCCCAAACACGGACCCTTCTGACCTCTCCTCCCCCGCCCCTCCTCTCTGTCCTACCTGCTGGCCAGAAGTCTCCTGCCACAGCTCCCCGACCACATATGTGTGGATTTTTTCACCCTTGGCCCCTTGGAATACTGTGGGGGACATATGGTCTCCAGTGAAGAAACTCTGATCCAGTCTAGAATTTTCACACTCCTTTGGAAAAAAGTCAAAAACCAGTGCATTTGGGCTTTGTGGGCAATTCAAGGCTATGTCATGACGATTCAACTCTGCCATTATAATGGGAAAGAAGCTACAAACAGAACATTCAGGAGGAAGGGTGGCTGTGTGCCAATATGAAGACTTTATTACAAAACAGACTGCGGTCCAGATCTGGCCCACAAGTTTACCAGCCATTTAAAAAAATTAGGAAACCAATGTCCAGAGAGATTAGAACAACTAAGGGCACAGGACAGTAAGGAACATAATTACAACCAGAACAAAAGTATCCTAATGCCTGATGTCCTAAAGAAGCTTTGGTTATAGACTATTTTGAAAAAGACACCAAAGGGTTGCACTGCAAAATTTTACATGTAGTTTAAGGACTAAAATGAAAATTATCATTTTAGGAAACAGAAGAGTTTATTTACTTGCCCTCTGGAGGTGGCCACACACGGTGATGGTCAGGAGTCATGCCTGGCTCTAACTCAGGAATTACTCCTGGTGGTGCTTGGGGGAGTCATGCGGGATGCCAGGGCTCAAACCCAGGTCAGCCATATGCAAGGTGAGCGTTTCACCCTGCACAATCTTTTTGACCCCTATTTGATACAACTTTCCTACCATGGAGCTCTCTGACTAGGACTGTGGAAAAACGGGGATTCAAGGGTTTTCCAATTCTTACACTCTCGGTCTTCCATCTTTCTCCTCCCATCCTCCACCAACTTGATATCATTCCTTAAAAAATTATTCCTGATATAGTGTCTGATTTGACTCTACAGAAAAGTTTGAAGATGTTTCCAAAACCTAAGAATAGAGCTGACTGGGCCAGAGAGAGAGGACAGAGGTTAAGGCACTTCCCTGGCATGTAACGAAACCCCATGCGGTCCCCAGCACAGTATATGGCGCCCTGGGCACCACCAGGAGTGATCCGTGAGCACAGGGCCAATAATAATCCCTGAGCACTGCTACGTATGGCCCAGTGAATATCCCCCCAACACACAAACACCCAAAAACTACCTTTTCTTTTAGAATCTCCTTATGATCCAGAAATTCCACTTCTTGGCATCTATCCCCAAAATGCAAAAAAAACATTTAAGAAAGATAAAAACCTATAAGAAAAGGTATATGCACACCTATATTCCATGAAGCACTTGATACAATAACCAGGATATATAAACAACACAGATGTCCAGCGACAGATGACCGGATAATGAAGTTTGGTATATAAACTATGTAGCTTAGCAGCAGTAAGAAAAGATAAAATCATCTGCAACTTGCATGGAATTGGGGGGCATCATGCCGAGCAAAATTAGAGAGACAGAGAAAAACAAGCACCCGGTAACTCACTTCTCTGTATATACCGGAAAACAAAGTAAGGAAATTGATAGTTTTTTCCTAAATAGTTTCCTAAAACAATTGAGAATGCTGGGTAGTAAAATACTGACTGAGAACCCCAAATGCATGTGAAACAAGTGGATGGGATGTGACAGAGGAGCATTAGGGTTGGGGGGAGGGAGGTGAATCTTGGGCATTTTAGTGGTGGTGAGGAGAGGTACCTGTACGCCAAGACCATAAATGTCACACCATTGTAAACACGCTACCTTAATTATACTAATTTATAACTTCTACATTAAAGGAAGTGGTAACAAACTGAAACTTATTTAAAACAATTATTTTGTGCTGACTGCTACATAATTCTAGACAATTATTAAAATCAAATGGAATATTTGACAAATAAAAATGAAGCAAACACTACTTTGCCAGAGATCTAAAAGTGTATACATGTTCATATGTATATACAAACATACATATATAATATTGCAACAGTATATGTATGCATATACACAAATACATAAAGACACTGTCCATGTTTGCAGAGTTAAAATCTGACACAGGAGGAGCTACAGAGATAACTCAAAGGGGTAACTCAACCCTGGGTTATAACATGGTACCCCAAGCACCACGGGTAGAAACCCCCAGCTTGACACTGGGGGAAGCAGCAGAATCCCTCTGGATGTGGCCCAAGAACAAAAAAATCAACACATGACTGAGTGAAAATATTTCAGCAATTGATATAGTAAATCTTATGTACTGCCTTGTAACTACCAGTATTGACTTCCTTTTTAAAAAAGACTGTGTATACATACTTGTTCAAATGAACACCCTAGCTCTATCAAACACAAACTCAAAGCTCTTTCTACAGTTGCCGTCCACAAATATGCATATTCAGTTCCGGCTAAGGAGGGTGAGCGTCAAGTCTGAGACAAAGTTTTAGACATGTTTGATGTGTCCTGAACCATGCATGGAAAAGCATCTGTTATTTACAGATCAAAGCAACCCTGACTACCCTAAAACAACTAGAGTGAAAAATGCCCAAATCTAATTTCATCCCTGTCCTCATACTTCTTTGAACTAATAATTCAATGACTTGGTCAGTATGTTGAACTAATTAGCATGCTTAATGCCTGCCAACGTAGATGGCTCTGACTCTTGATTTTAAGAAACAGACTATAAAAAATTCAATGCATCAACAAACAAGTTTGAGAATATGTGAAGGCTAATCCAAGTCAGTAACATCAAATAACCTGAAAAGGTTTCAAAATAGCCAATAATGTGACACCACTTCACACTTAGTAAAATACTAAAGAGGTGATAAATATCTGGAAGTTTTGACTGACATAAAACAATTTCAAGAACTTTTTTTTTCTGAATCTTGTCCATTGTTGTTTGTTTTCAAGACAGGAAACAGATTCTCCTGATAAGCAGGTAACACTACTTTTAAAATTCATACACAACTTTTTATTTTTGTATTAAGACAGCATTAATTTACGACTTACTCACAGCTGGGCATACTCTGTCCAGCAATGAGCCCATCACCAGTGTCCCCAAGTTTCCTCTGACACCCCCAGCCTGCCTCCCCAGCAGGGACATGTTCAGGTGTGGCTCTCCTGCCTTCAGTGTCACTGACTCTGTGTCTGGATATTCGCTCTACCACCCCTCTGCACCAACCATGTACCTAAGGCCAGTGACTCCTGCCCTCTGTTACTTACCATCTGCTGCTGCCTCTACCGCCCCCCTCAATTCCTTCCTATATTCTGGGGTCAAGGGTGGTCGAGTTATATCCCCTTTAATATCTTGCATTTCCTTGTTCAATGACTATAACACAGACAGCCGAGACCATCCTGTGTTTGTCCTTCTTCTTCTGACTTACTTCACTTAGCGTATCCTCAAGTTTCATCCAAGTTGTTGTAAGTTGAAAAATAATATAAATAGGTTCAGTTATATAGGTCGAATAGGGTTAGCTGCCTCTGATATGGACTTAGTTTATCAAATATCTGCAGTTCTTTAATAGAAAAGTGATGAAGATGGACACCCCATCCCCCCAAAAAAAGCACAAACGGACTTCCAAAACACTAAACTAAGAAGCCAAGAACCCAATATAAACTGGCACCAGGAGAGAGAGCAAAGGGCTGGCGAGCACATGCTCTGCATGCAGGGGCTCTGGCTGACCCCCATCCAAGGACAGCTGATGAGCACAGATAAAAGATGCTTCAGGGTGGAGAGATGACTCAAGCAGAGAGCATGTGTACGGCATACTCAGGTACGGCCCATCACAAAAAAGATGCTAGGAACTACTGAGCTTCCATACAACCCAGCAGTTCCACTCCTGGGAATACACCAAGGGACCAAAACCACACTGCAGAAAAGATCTGAACTCAGGGCCAGAGCGATAGTACAGTGGGGAGGGCGACAGCACAGCAGGGAGGGCATTTGCCTTGCAGGCAGCAGAGCCGGATTCCAGCCCCTGCATCCCATATGGTCCCCCCCAAGCACTGCCAGTAGTTAATTCCCGAGTGCAGAGCCAGGAGTAGCCCCTGGGCATTGCTGGGTATGACCCAAAAAGAAAAAAAAAAAAGTACATCTGAACTCCTATGCTCATTGCAGCACTATTCACGTTAGTACAAATCTGGACCCAACCCGAGTGCTTGAAAACAGATGATGGCTGGATTAAAAAAAAAAAGTTATAGCATACATACACAGTGGAATACTACTTGGTCAGAAGAAAGGATGAAGCTGTGCAATTTGCTGATACATGGATGGATCTGGAACGTACCATGCTGGGTGAAATGAGTCAAAGGGAGGGGGACAGACACAGAATCTCTCACATGGGGGACATAAAGAAACACAGTAGGGGAATATCACATGCCCAGAGGCACTGGAAAGGAAGAGCAGGAGAACTGACCCTTAGTAGGAAGCATGTCTTGGGGGGTGGGGCAGTGGGGACCAAGGAAGGGACCACTATGACAATGACAGAGGGAAGAGGGCCCTCTGCACAAGGACTGGTGAAGTGAGAGAAAGAACCAATTCCCTGCCAGAGACCGGGCTGGGGAGCAGGAGGGGAATAACGGGGACACTGGTGAAGGAATTGGGATGGAACACTGTATGTCCAAACTCAGTCAGGAAGGATTCTGTGACTTTGTAATTCTTGGAGATTCAACTAAAAAAAAAAGTACACTTAAAAATCATTAGCCATTAGTGAAATAAAAACTGGAATCAGTTTTGGGCTATCATTACACACCTGTTAGAATGATTAAAATTAAAAAAAAAATCTCTTCCTTGTGTTGCTAAGGACTCAGAGTACATAATGTAGGTGAAATGTAAAATTGAACAGTTCCTATATGAAAGCTAGGTAGCTTCTTACATTATCGCACTCTGAAGATAAAACCCAACCATCCCAGTCTTGACAATCTACCGCAGAGAAATAAAAACTAACAGTCACATTTTAAAAGTTGCCATTCACGCAAAAACCTGTACACGGATACTTCTAACAAGTATTTGGAATTATACTTTTATTTAGAAGTAGCCTTTTCCTAACGGTCCCAAACTAGAAAGAAATTCCTGTGTCCTTCTGGGGGTGAAAGAGATCAAACAGAGTATATCCAACAGAGCGTTTCAAAAGGAACAAACCCCTAATCCCAGCAATCACTGGGGTGATGTCAAAGGCATCCCGCGGAGTCTTTACTGGATTCCAGTATCACTCCATCAGACGGTCCAGAGCGAGGAACAGACCAGCTGCTGCCAGAAGGCGGGAGGAAATGGGTCTGGCCTGCCAGGAATAGAACACGGAGTGCTCTGAAGATGACGACAGCGTTCATCCCCTCCTTGCTCTGCTGGTGAGATGAGCCTACACATAAGAATGCACGGCTCTGATCATCGACAAGAAGTCAATCGAGTAAAGGAAAAAGTCACTTCTTTCCTGAGCTAACTAGAGGGAAGGTGGGGGGAGGCAGTGGGGTGAAAAACAGTTCTCTGACGTTCTAGAAAGCAGCCCTTTCAATGAAAGAACCTAACTGTAGTGGTCCACTCTACTCGAGTCCCTAGTTCTATTTTTATTTACTTATTTTGGTTTCTGGGTCATACCTAGTGGTGCTCAGGGCTGACCCTTGGCCCTACACTCAGGGGCCACCCCTGGTGGTGCTCAGGGGACCATATGGGTTTCCAGAGCATATGGGTTTCCAGAGATAGAACCAGTCAGCCATGTCAAGGCTGCTCCTGGCACAATACAGTATCATCTGAACATCAAAATAATGGCAGTGGATTTTAATCATTTTTTAATAGTTTATTTTTAATTAGTAAATCAACGTGGGGGTACAGTTACAGATTTATACATTTTTGTGCTCATGTTTCCCCCATACAGAGTTCGATAACCCATCCCTTCACCAGTGCCCATTCCCCACCACCAGTAAACCCAGGGTCCCTCCCACCCTCCCCAGTCCCGTCTCCCCCCACCCCAAACTGCCACTATGGCAGGATATTCCCTTTAGTTCTTTCTCTCTGATTAGGTGTTGTGGTTTGTAATAAAGGTGTTGAGCGGCCATTGTATTCAGTCTCTAGTCTACATTCGGCTCGCGTCACTCCTCCCCCGCATGACCTCCGACCACATTTTACTTGGTGCTCCCTTCTCTGAGTTGCCCAGAATGAGAGATCAGCCTCCAAGCCATGGAGTCAACCTCCTAGTACTTATTTCTACTATTCTTGGGTATTAGACTCCTAGTCTACTATTCTATATTCCACAGATGAGTGCAATCTTTCTATGTCTGTCTCTCTCTTTCTGACTCATTTCACTTAGCATGATACTTTCCATGTTGATCCACTTATATGTAAACTTCATGACCCCATTTTTTCTAACAGCTGCATAGTATTCCATTGTATAGATGTACCAAAGTTTCTTCAACCAGTCATCTGTTCGAGGGCACTCGGGTTTTTTCCAGATTCTGGCTATTGTAAACAGTGCTGCGATGAACATGTAAGTGCATATGTCACTTCGACTATACTTTTTGCCTCTCTGGGATATACTCCCAGCAGTGGTATTGCTGGGTCAAATGGGAGCTCAACCTCTAGTTTTTTGAGAATCGTCCATACTGTTTTCCAGAAGGGCTGAACTAGCCGGCATTCCCACCAGCAGTGTAGAAGGGTCCCTTTCTCCCCACATCCTCTCCAACAGTGGTTGCTTTTGTTCTTTTGGATGTGTGCTAGTCTCTGTGGGGTGAGGTGGTATCTCATGGTCGTTTTGATCTGCATCTCTCTGATGATTAGTGATGCAGAGCACTTTTTCATATGCCTTTTGGCCATTCGTATCTCTTCCTTGGAAAAGTTTCTGTTCATTTCTTCGCCTGATTTTTTGATGGGGTTGGATGTTTTCTTATTGTAGAGTTCAACCAGTGCTTTATATACCATTGATATCAACCCCTTATCTGATGGGTATTGTGTAAATATCCTTTCCCATTCTGTAGATAGTCTTTGTATTTTGGTCACTGTATCTTTTGCGGTGCAGAAGCTTTTTAGTTTAATGTAGTCCCATTTGTTGATCTCTGTTTTTACTAGGTATTTTCAAAGGTGACATGGATTTTAATTATTGAATAAAAAAGAATATCTGACCTTGGAGATGGTTCTAATAATCTGTGAATATATTAAAATCCACTGTCAAGGGGCTGGAGCAATAGCACAGCGGGTAGGGCATTTGCCTTGCATGCAGCTGACCCAGGTTTGGATCCCAGCATCCCATATGGTCCCCCGAGCACAGCCAGGAGTAATTCCTGAGTGCAGAGCCAGGAGTAACCCCTGTGCATCGCCAGGTGTGACCCAAAAACAACAACAACAACAACAAAATCCACTCTCACTAAATTCTCCCCACCCCCCTGCTTTCTGTGGTGACACCAGCCCTCAGTGCTTATTCCTGGCTCTGTGCTCGGGGATCACTCCACTCCTAGGGGGGTACAGGGGATCATATGTGATGCCAGGGATTGAACCCAAGCTGGCGATGTGCCTTAATCCCTACACTATTTCTCCAGAACTCTGTTTATTTTTTATTAAGTGGTAAACTAACCATATTTAGTTCATCTGTTCTTAAGACATATAATTATTCAGGGAGAAAGTCATCAGATTATTAAATACAAATTAATCCTAACTGATTTACAATACAGTTTTCTGTGATACTCTCAGTCATCTCGAAGAAAGAGTTTAAAATATCCTGTACAGGGGCCAGAGAGATAGCACAACAGGTAAGGCACGTGTCTTGTTACACAGCTGACCCAGGTTTAATCCCTGGCATCCCATATGGTTCCCTGAGCACTGCCAGGAGTGATTCCTGAGCAGAGCTAGGAATAACCCCTGAGCATTGCTGGATGTGGCCAAAAATCAAAAACAAATAAATAAAAAGTCTGGTATAGTGTTCCTAAACAATATTTCAGAACAGTGAGACTTACCATACATCTGTAATACAATGTTATCACATTTTTAAATATATTTTTACAATTAGAAATAGAACTAAAACTGTGATGTCGAAAGGTTCTTGCGATTCAATCATGAAGAAATGTAATTTCTTCATGAGTTCTTTAAATTTTACTGTAGCTTGCATAAATACACCAATCATTTCTAATTCTCTGTATTTTCATTTATAAATTACAAGTTTTACTACAACTCACTTGTAGTATTTAAAAAACTTTTGCCATGCAATTCAGCTTATCGTGAGTGAGTGAATTATAGAGTATGTGAATCACGTCTTGATGAAACTGGTTAAGAAAGAAACAGAAGACTCCATCTATGAATCTATGGGGAAACTTTAAAAGAGGATCTGAGGGTAGGGGCGGGGCCGAGAGACACAGAGGGAGCCATAAGGGGAGGGAGAACAGGATGGATTAGTATGGCAGCTAGTAAACTCAGAGAAACGTGACAGCAATAGGAAAATGACCATTTGCAACCACCAATGTAACAAGTGCTCCAGGCGAGAAATATCCACAGATGTTAAAATTTGGAGGATGAGAGATTACTACGGAGCAAAACAATCATATGATCTCAAAGTATTACCTCAGAGATCACTCCTTAATCACAACGGAGAAATGAACCTTTAGAGAACAGAAAAGAGAGACCTCCTTAACCAAAAGAGCAAATTCAATTTCACCCAGTATGGGCAGGGCACCGTGCTTCCTGTTAAAATGTGTGACAAAGACAGACAGACAGACAGACAGACACACACACACACACACACACACACACACACATTTATCCTGAGTAATCATAAGAAAAATCTTCTGCTCTGGACACTACAAGAATGGCAGTGTTATATGAGAGAGGACAAAAAAGGAAAAGGCTTGGGAAAGAGCCAAATGCAATGTCTGACCCTTTATTGGATCTGAAAGAGAAAAAACCATCATGAAGTTTTTATTGTTGCTATAACAGGGGAAATTACAGCACTGTAATGGCATGAGAGATATAACCCCATTCTTGAGGACATATTCATAATATTTAATAAAAAAAATATTGGGATGTCTACAACTTAATTAAAATGTCTGAAAGGAAACACAAACATGCAGAGAAAATAGGATAAAGTGGATAAAACATAGTGTTAAACAGTGGATCTTGGAAACAGAATACGTGTTTCAGCTTTCCTGACTGTGAGTTTTTTACCAAATAAAAAGTTGGAGAGGGAAATTTGTTTTTGTTTGTTTGGGGGCCACACCCCGAAGTGCTCTGGGCTTCCGCCTGGCTCTGCTCTCAGGCATCACTTCTGGTGGTGATGGGGGACCACCTGGGGTGCCGAGGACCAAACCCTGGGTGGGCCATGTGCAAGGTAAGTGCCCGACCTGCTGTACTATTACTCCAGACTCCAACGAGGGGGAAATTTTTTTAAGTTTTAAAAATATTTTAAAACCTAAACTCTAATACACTCTGACTTCCAACAGAGAAAAGGAAATGTGCACATAGTAAGGAAGAGAACCTAAGAGTTCAAAGAATTGCCTAATTCTGCTCACTGTGTTCTTTTATATACACCGAGTTCTGCATTCCACTGACTGCCATTTTCTCTTGGGTATCAAATAGGCAACTACCTACTGATAAAATGATTTACAAGCTGGAAAAACATTACAGATTAGCTGAGAACTCTAAGGTATGGTGCATCCTTTGCAGCAATGGGTTGACACAATGACTGTGTGATGAGGATAGAAATGAAACTAAGAACATATAAAAGGACCTCATCTGGCACATGGCAGATGCTAGATAATCCCATTTCCTCCTTATAGAATATATAAACTTTATTTGGGAATGTATTTGAAACAGAATAATAACATCATGAGAATTTATCAGGAAACCTGATGTGTGCCAGACCCTTTGGTGCTTTCACCTAACTCAATGATTAACTGTTGTCTATACAACACACAATGTCTGAAATTCATTAAATGTCTGTAATAACGAAGAAAAAATCTTTGTGAACTCTTGTGTGAACCAAAAGATTAAACCAACAAAATGTAACCTTCACAATATCTCAGTTGCTCAAGTGAGATAAAGCATGCTCTCCTTAAACACAGATACTATGAATATCCCCTACAAGGCAAAACTGACTCTATGGAAAAAACAAACAAAAACCCCAAGCTCATCCCAAAGTGGATCTTAACCCATTGCTTCACTCACCAAAACAAAGAATGAAATAATTCATAGAAAAACAACAATAAAGACACTTAACACATAAACCAATATGTAAAGCAAACTGTTAGAATATCTAGTACCAATTTAAAAGACACAAATTTAATCAAATAATTGCCAATTATACGAAAATTATATAAAACCAATAAAATAAAAATACTTCTGTAAGAAGCCTAGCTTGGCAGGCCGGAGAAACCTGGGTTCCATTCCTGGCATCCCATATGGCCCCCTAATTCCCCCAAAAGTGATCCCTGAGTTCAGAACCAGGAGTAATCCCTGAGTATCGCCAGGTACAGCCAAAAAATAAAACAAAAGAACAACAACAACAAAACCTTAACTTCAGGGTAGCAGAGAACAGCATATAAGGCCCGGAAGTGGTCTTGCACATGGCCAACCCAGGTTCAAAACCCAGCATCTCACCTGGTCCCCTGAGCACTGCTAGGAATAACTCCTGAGTATAGAGCCAACAGTAACGCCTGAGCATTAGTAGGTGTAACCCAAAAACAAAACAGAAAAGAAACCTATCTTACAAACATAATTCCTCCTACTGGTTAAAAAAGAAAACCAATAAAAGGAACACATTTGAGGCCCAAGAATCACTTTGAATGGTGATCACCAACGGTAATTAAGAAGCTCTGTAAACTTTAGTAGGTACTAGAGAATAACTGCTTGACAAGAAAATCAGGATAAAGTAAAAACTTTAAAACAAATGAGTTCTATCCTCATATTTACAATATGGTCAAAATTCCCTTGAAATGAAGACAGTAAGGCGTGGGGGAGGGAGGGGCCAGAGAAAGAGCAACATACACAGGCAGTCTGCAAAGTGAGACTCCAAACCTCCAGGAAACAGCAAATCCATCCCAAAAACAGTGAGCAGAAGCCTAAATAACCAATGATCTGAGCAGAAGAGCAGGAACAAATCCAGGATCCCCAAGGAAAAAAGAAAAAACACAAAAACAAACTATCAGCAAACTATGATGATTCTTGTAACAAGCAGACTGCTGAACGTAAGTTTATGAAAAAAAGCAAATTACACACCCCAAAAAAGGCTGTTAGAAGCTTAAAAATATAAATATTAGAAAGCCTATGCCCCAAATATTCACAATACTGAAGTAAATTTTAGTGACTGACTTGAGGGCAAGAATACTATTTGACTATGTTAAGACGATTTCAGAGTGACGCAGAACAGTCTAGGAAATACATCCCTGGTATGCTATGAGGATAGGTGACGATTCAGGAAGTCTCCAGGATACATGGGACCACAGTGGCAGAACAGCGGGAAGGGCATTTGCCTTGCATGTGGCTCACCCGGGTTCAATCCTTTATGGTCCCCATGCACCGCCAGAAGTAATTCCTGAGTGCAGAGCCAGGAATGACCCCTGAGCATTGCCGGGTGAGACCAAAAAAGCCAAAACGTAAAAAAAAAATCCAATAGTTCTGTGGTGTTCAACTCTCAAAATCAATCCAGAGAATCCTGGACGAAGCGGGAGAGGGTGAGGATGGGGAGAAACCACCAACTACCCTGACAATCTAGGAGAAAGGACAACTGAAAGTCATTCCAGAAAATGGAATGTGAAAACCGAGGGTGTGGTGGCAAAAAGGAAGTAACAGCCTCATCTTACGAAGAGAAAGTTCTCATATGCTCCAAGTTTGTGGGATAAGAAATGGGCACAAATATATGACTTAGGGTTTCTAAGATAGTCAATGGAATAAAATGCACAGAAGTGGACATGGGGATGAGGTGGGAGGGGACGTCGGGACGATGGTGGAGGGACAGACTCTGATGAGGGGTGTGGGAACACTGTCGGCCTGAAACCCCTATTGTGAGTATTGTAAATCATGGTGCCAAATAAACAGTGGGAGGGGGCTTGCTCTTCAGGCCCACATTCTCTCTCGAACACCAACTCCCTTGTTTGTTTCTATGTCTCTCTGCTTTTTCTTTCTTTTCTTTTTTTTTTTTTTTGGAGGGGGGGTTGGGTCATACCCAGCGATGCTCAGGGGTTACTCCTGGCTCTGCACTCAGGAATTATTCCTGGCAGTGCTGGGAGAACCATATGGGATGCCGGGGATCGAATCTGGGTCTGCCATGTACAAGGCAAGCACCCTACCCGCTGTGCTATCGCTCCAGCCCCGTCTCTCCGCTTTTTCAATTCTGAAGAAGCCTGTGTTCTCTCTTAAACACTCATTCTCCTTCTCTCCTCTCACATCTTTCTAAATAAGTTTCATTCAATAAAACTATTTTGTGTCACAGAAAAAGAAAAAAATGGGGGGTCAAAAGAGAAAATCAGATGAAGAGCATTATATGTGTACAGGGTAAATCAATTTGGGGAGAAAAATTGTATATAACTAGAATGCTAGCAATGAAATACAGCTAGGGAGTAGAATAATATGAGTTAAACCTTTCATTCTGAAGGAAGACGCAACAGATTGTATCCAAACTTAAGCAAAAGGTTATGACAAATTAAGAAATATGTTGAAATATATTATCAAAAAACATGAACGCAATCAGAAGAATTAAAAATAACAGAAATTTTAAAGAGGTTCACCTATAGAGAAATTAAAGAAATTGGTTTTTAATACATCTTGTTACTTTTTAACATTTTGAAGTTGAATTCTTTCATAAATGTCCTTTCCTTTTTACAAATTTTTATTTTTTGAAGTGGTTTACAATACAGACTTTCATAGAAGTCACAATGGCGGTGCAGTGAGTTCCCGCAGACCTACCTCTAGACCTGCCTTTAACCAGAACGTGCCTATGGAAACCAGGGACCGGGCCAGAGAGATGGCTCTACGGGCCAAAGGGTTCTGGGAGACCTGGGCTTCATTCCTGGTACTACAGTGGTTCTCCAAGCACTGCCAGCAGCGACCCCTGAGCACCAAGCTGGGAGCAATCCCTGAGCACCACTGGGAGTGACCCCCAAACAAAAACCAAACAACAGCCAGCTTCATTTCCTTGCTGTGTCCTCAGAATTTCCATTAAAAAAAAAGTAACCTTGCCAATTTTGTACCAATGCCTCTCAGTTTGGGCTCATGGGTGGCTCTCTCAAGATTATATTAACATTATCCATTTTGTGGCAGAAAAACGCTCTGTGCCCTGCTTGGGTAAACTATACTGGGTACTGGTCCAGGGCATCCAATCACAAAGTCACTATTTTTTTTTTTTTTTACCCACTATAACCTGAAGGTGGATTGGAGCCGTAGCACAGCGGGTAGGGTGTTTGCCTTGCATGCAGCCGACTTGGGTTCGATTCCTCTGTCCGTCTCGGAGAGCCCGGCAAGCTACCAAGAGTATCCCGCCCACATGGCAGAGCCTGGCGAGCTATCTATGGCGTATTTGATATGCCAAAAACAGTAACAAGTCTCACAATAGAGACGTTACTGGTGCCCGCTCGAGCAAATCGATGAATAACAGGATGACAGTGTTGTTCTTTAATGCAATGAAAAAGACAAAAGAAACTTGTTCGTTCATAAGTACTGGATTAATAATTTTTTATGCCTTGATTTTCTCTTTTTCTTTAAATTTCAAGCATTCCTAAAAGATGTACACGGATTCTGCGTTTATGAAGTCGCTTTCCTACCATAGACCTTCCAAACTTAGGCACCGCGCGCCCTCTAGTGTCCAATTCTGGAACATAGCTTTTGTAGCCACAATTTCAGTGTGATTAAAAGTATTTTCACAATAAAAAGAAATACTCTCTCTCATTAACTTCTGCTTTCCCACTAGTCAACAAACAACATTCTAATTGCTTGGCTAGAGTCTTAGGCCACTTATATGCCAAAGATCACAAACTTTCCCACATCTACTGTAGTGCTTCTTAGGATATAAGGAGGATAGAAGCTAACACCTGTCAAGGCTTGGGTTAGGCTGAAAGACAGCAGGGTGAAGGCGGAGAGCGAAACCAACAGCAATGTCCACTGCAGAAGCATCTCATTTTGCCAAGGACCAGAGGGACTGCCCAGCAGTGTTGGGGGAACAGCGGCCTCTCTCAGCAGCACAGGCCTGGATGAAGTACTGCTCTGCTCAGGGGCCCCCAAAATGCTGGGGGCCACCACGGCCACATCTGGCAGAGCTCAGGAGGGCAGGAGGTGCCAGGGATCAACCACTGGTCCTGGTGGGCCAGCCATGCACTTCCGTCCTCTGAGCAATCTCCCCTGCCCTCACTGGGTCCTCGAAGGAGCCGTTTCTGTCTTGCAGAATGCACCAGCATGCAGAGATTGTTCTACTTCAAGCGAGAGATTCAGTACCCACCTTACAGATGTTCGCCTGTGCTGTACTTTAGAAATCCTATTATAAATGAATCATGAAGCTCTCCCTAAGACAGGAGCAAGAAGTAAACTGTAACAAGGAACACAGTGCATTTGCAGCCCTGCCATATACTAGCTGTGCCGCTTAACTCTCCAAGCCTCAGCTTACTCATCTTACTGCACTTTCAGTGAAGCTTTTTAAAAAAGGTAAGATAAATTATATCACTAGTAGTACCGTAGCACTGTCATCCCGTCAATTTGCTTGAGCGGGCACCAGTAATGTCTCCATTGTGAGACTTGTTACTGTTTTTGGTATATCGAATACACCATGGGGAACTTGCCAGGTTCTGCCTTGAGGACTGGATACTCTCGGTAGCTTGCCGGGCTCTCCAAGAGGGATGGAGTAATCAAACCCGGGTCAGCAAGTCAAATGCCCTACCCACTGTGCTATCGATCCAGTCCATATCACTAGTATTCAAACTATAATATGCTCTGGTCCCAGGTAATCTGCAAGCAAAGAGGAATTTTCAATAGTTCTTTAAGTCAGCACTTCTCACCTGGTGGTTTATGGCCCTGTAAGCCCCCAGGACCTTTCAAGGGGGGCACAGGTGAAAATGACAAAAATGGGAAGGCTGGGGGGGGAGAACAGCAAAAGGTCAAGGGGTAAAACAGAGGACACACAGGAAGAAAACCAAGTAGGAAGGAGCCACAGCTGTACAAGAAAAAGTAGAATTAACACCGCTTTATATCACTCCCTTTAAATAATATTAGCATGTCATTTCAAAAATACTTCACATATGTAAAATATTCATAAAAATAAGCTTAACTAAAATAAGGGCCATTGGGAGCCGGAGAGAAGGCTCGGTGGCATGGTCTGTACCATGCATACAAGAGATCTGGGTAAGAAGGCAAGAAGAAAGGAAGGGAGAGAAAGGATCACCTAAGGAATATTTGTAGACAGCATGAAAATATTAAGAACTAAATCAAGAAAATAATTTAGAAAAGCCAAGAAAAAAATTAAGCCCATTTAAGTACAGAAGGCTTATATGGCAGAAAATCATTAACTTGCCTAAAAATTAAGTGACTGTAATTCTTGCTAAATCTGCCTCAGCTTGGCCATTTGCTGGAGACCCTAAATGTCTGAGAGAGCCGTGTACTTCCAGAGCAATGGAAACCAAGAAAGCCGGGCTTCCGAAAACCGAGTCCCTTCAGAGAACTATGACTCATGAAATCCTGTTGCATGTGCCTTGCACCCAGCACCCTTCCTGCTGCCGGGAAGAGACAGACTCACCCCTGGTGCCTGCAACCCAGACAGAGCGGCCAGGGAGGGATTCCATGCCAGAAACAGACTCTGAGAAGTGACTGGAACGGAAGTCCAGATGGAGCATGAGGCACTACCTCGGCTGTGAGTCACTGCTGGGAGGGCTTGGGGGGCCCTCTGGGGTACCAAGGGATCAGACCCACGTTGGCCCTGGGCAAGGCATGTGCCTTACCCACTGTCCGCTCCCTCTGGTCCTTCATGTAAAAAAAAAAAAGTATCCAGACATTACCGAAACTCTAAAAGTTAGACAGTGAATCGAAGATCAAGACTCGTGCAGTGTGCCTGCCTGGCTTCAACCCCAGGCACCTTCGGGCTTCCCAGCACTGCACAGGGTAGAGCCCCAGAGGCCCTGGTGGCCCGCAGCACTGCAGGCCTGGGCAGGACCACGTCCTCGGGACCCAGCACCATGAAAAAGGATCTTTGAAGCAAACTCGTATTTCCAAACTACAGGGAAACAATCAAATGATCGTCCCATTTCCTTTCCCTCCGATGTTGTCAGAAGGACAAAGGGCGGGTCGGGGAGTAGAATTAAATGTCCAAACGTTGTGGGCTGGACCAGCGTCTCCCACCTGAGGTCACGGGGCTCTCTGTTGCAAACTGCATACAGGGGAGCCAGGGCCCAGAGGAGGGGGATCATCGGCAGGATGGGGTAGGGGTGGGGGTCACAGGAGAGGAGTAAGATGGGAGAGGTTTTGATTTTTGTTTGGGGGCCACACCTGGCGGTGCCGAGGGCTCACTCCTGGCTGATTCGGGGGGGCCATATGGGATGCTGGGAATCAAAGCCAACACCCCACCCACTGTGCTCGGGCTCGGGCCCACGATACAAGCCTGGAAGGGGCTGCGGCTGGGGAGAGGGCTGAGAAACTCCGGACTGACAAGTGCTCTGAATGTTCCCTGCTGGGACCCCACATCCAGGCTGAACTGGAGGAGCAGAAAATGGTTTCCCGCCTAGCGGGTGCGGCGTGAGCGAGCCTGCAGGCAGAGACTGAAGCCAGCAGGGCGGGACAGCGCAGCGACAGTCACCCCCACGCCCCCTGCGTGCCTCCCTCCACGGGGAAGCACCCCACACGCTCACACTCCTGCCTCGCGCCCTCTGCAGGGAGAAAGGCCCGCGGCCGCCTGGCCCAGGGAAGCCCCCGCGTTCCTGGTAAACAGCGTGACGGTGAGCGGGTCCCTGCGCGCCCGCTGTGTCCTGCACGGAAGGGCTACCCTCCCCAGGGCAGCGGCCCCTTCCACGGGCACGAGGCAAGTGAGAACCAAGGCACTGCGGCTCCTGGTGCCCCAGACTAGTCACACCCCGGGGGTCACCTCCAGACATCTGTTCCCAGAGGGAAAAGAAAAACAAAAAGTACTTGGGGCAGTCCTGGTCTAATTTTCTGTTCTTTCCAGCCTAGGTACAATCTAAACTGGCAGGGATAAATAAATAAATAAATAAATAAATAAATAAATAAATAAATAAATAAATAGGCTTCATAAAAAAACACAGAGGGTGGAGAAAAAAAGAATTACTTCAACATTGGGTTTATGATGCTAAAGTTTATTTATTTATTTACATTTTGGCTTTGGGGCCACCACCCAGCGGTGCTCAGAGCTGACTCCCGGCTCTGGGCTCCGGGGGACCCTACCTGGTGCCAGGGATAGAACCCAGGTCGGCTGCACGCAGGGCAAGCACTTTACCAGCCGCACTCTCCCCAGCACCATGCTGCTAAGATTTCAACTGAAGAACTAAGAGATACTTTCTGCCGTTAGACAGGAACTTGAAGGGCTCACGTGGGAGAGTCTTGCGTTGCCTCCGGAAGCCTGTGCATAGGAACTGGTGTCCCGACAGTGCAGCGTGGCCAAGAGGCAACAGTGGACGCATGTTCCAGGGAAGCATCTGCAAAGCTATACAGTGCAAATGAAACGCGTCCAAAGGATGAGAAAAGCAAATAGCAGCTGGCTCCATGTAAACAAAACATGGGAAAATATGCACTATCGGACTAAAGCAATTTTTCTACATTAAGATAATTTTACTAAATTGTTCTTTCTAAAAATATTTGTTTATTTAAGATATGATGAAAAACTGTGGACAGAAATCCAGTCAAGTAATAACTTTAGGTTTTTGAGTTAAAAAATGAACCTTTGTTCATTTTTCTGAGATTCCTACAGGACATTATAATAATGTAAATGCAATTAAATGGCTCACTTTATAAACCTTTGTGATTGATTAAAGAGGATAGTTCATTTTCATCTGTTTAAATTTCCATTAATAAGAATGTCTCATTACACATTTACTAAAAGCCTGAATAAAACAATGGACAAATTCCAAGAGCAAACAGATTTTTTTTCTTTTCCCATGAAGCTAGCATTATGGAATTTTAACAGATGTTCAATTTGGTCATAGTTAATAAAATGAATTATGTAGGATTAAAATAGGGTTCAATATGTTTGCACTGGACTTGAACAAAAAAACAATTTTACATTAAAAGTTTTGGAAAGATTTATAAAGCATTATTTTCCTTCTCAGTGAAACTCTACCGTGATATGGAAAGCAAGGGAGTTAATCACAGCACTTACTACCCTTATTCTTTTCTACAGAAATTGGACTTACAAAAAACATTTTTTTGTTAGAGCAGTTTGACCCAAAATTCATGGTGCTAGGGGTTACTCCTGGCTCTGTGCTCAGAGTTCATTCCCAGGGGTGCTAAGAGGACCGTGCTGTGCCAGGAATAGAGCTGGGGTAAGCAGCATGCAAGATGGGCCCCTTAGACCCTGTAGTGTATTTTTTTCCTTGTGTGTGGGGGGTGGGCGGTGGGAGTGAGGGGTGGGGGTGGAGGTGGGGGTGCTGGGGCCATGGCCAGCACTGTTCAGGGCCTCTGTCTGGACTTACTTCTGGCTCTGCATTCATGAGTCACTCTTTATATATACACTTTTTTTTTTCATGAAAGTAGTTGACACTAGTTCATTACAGATAATATTCAAACACCCATCCCACACCGAGCACCTTCCCACCACAATAAGAGGGAAGTGTGCAAAGGTTGTTGTATGTTGTTGTGTTTTATTCTGGAGCCATTTAAGCCCGAATATAAGAGAATGCAAGCAAGTATGTTAAAACCAAACAAATGTGTGCCACTTTTGATAAGCAGTGAGATAGAGTGTAAGAGGTCGCACAGCTGTGCGCCCCAGGGTATTTCAGGAGTCACCTTGGAGGTGACCATATGTGATGCTAACCACCGGCATGCAAGGCACCTTGACAACTGCATCTCCTCAGCCCATGTACTGTATTTTTAAAAGAGTTAAAAAGACTGAAGGGGGGCGGGGGCAGAGAGACATACATACAGGCAGGGCACTAGCCTCACATACTGTGGGCCTGAGTTCAATCCCTGGCACACACATGGTCCCGCGAGTCCCACCAGGAATGATCCCTGAGTATCGTCAGGTATGTCTCCAGCACCAGAAAACAAAAAAAAAAGACATACACTCTGGCCTTGCATCACCTATCAATGCAAGGACTACATGTCACTGTATATCAAATGCTGTGCCAGCACCACAGGCAACCCTGAGTCCCCGGAGAGTCCTCAGGACTCTCAAGCAGCCGGGGTGCTTATCCAGTACATGGACAAGAAATAATCAGATCTGAAGGAATTAAAAAATAAGAACAAATATTTACTGAATGTGGGTTTTGCGGAAGGCAATCCACAGAACCTGTGCATACTAAAGAGTAGTAACAATCCAATAGCTGTTTCAAGAGAAATCTATATGCTCCTTTGGAAGACAAGATATAATTATACGTAGTCAAAATTGAGAGCTAAAAACAAATCAAAAGAGAAAGGATGAAGCAAATCAAAGAAAGTGATTTCATATAAACATACTCAGTGACAGATACATAGAACTGATACAGGCAAAACACTTTTTTTCCTCACCTGAGAGAATTTTCCATTTTCTGTTTTACTATCGTGAGCACGACAAACAGTGCTCAAGCTTAACGACATGTAAATAAGCAAAAGACGTTAGAGTTGCTTCAAAACATTTTTCAATGGAAAACATTCCAGTACTGCATTCAGAAAGCCTGCTTCTGAATGGGTAATCCTATTTGGCAAATGACCTCCAGTAATTTATTAATCTGACTCAAATAAGAAAATAACCATAAACATTTTCCAACCCATTTCCATTAATAATTTTATTGCTTAAGCTATCAAGTCGGGTAATGTAAATTATTATCACCAGTCTGTTGGGCTTTGGCTATATAAACAGTGGATATGAAATCAGCTACAGGTTGTAGTTCACTAGCTGAATAAACGATTCTTCTCCACAAGACATTTGGAGAAAACATTCTCCATTTGCAGCCGAGAAGCCTTACAAACAGTAACAGACATGGCTGGTGTCTGGTTCAAACACAATTGTTCCTCATCACAAGAAACAACTCTAACGATCAGATCCAGACAGACCCAGCCCTACACAAGAGTTCTTGTGGGTTCTCCCCCAGGTCACAGCGCTGAAAGGGGTCTCCAGCCACGAGAGTTGGAGGGAGACAGTCAAGCGCAGTGCTGGGACAGATGGGCAAACACACTCAGAACGGTCAAGGGACTTGCCAAGAACAGACAGCTGGTGAGGAACCGAGTCACATTTCATACACAAGCACCATTTCCTCTCGAGCATTTTCCGTCACCAAGAACGGGAATCTTCAGAACTAACCTTTTTTTGAACACACACTGTTGGATAAACCACAGAGAACACTTCACAAAGATCTCTCCACTAGGGGCTGGGGAGACAGCACAGTGGTTAAGGCACTTGCCTTACATGCAGACCACCCTGGTTCAGTCCCGAGTACTGCACATGGTCTCCTGAGCACCACTGGGTGTGGCACAAACCACTAGCCCTGCCCCTACCAAAACAACAGCAGCAGCAACAAACCAACCCCCAGGAAGATCTCTATAACTCTACACAATAACTTTAACGCAAATAAAGTAACGAGGAGAGGAAAGGAATAATTCTCAGATTCATGCTAACATTACCAGGCCCCACTGAAACGTAAACCTACTGTGAACTCAGTTTTCACCTTCGATTCCTAGTTCCCTGGGCGAGGCGGGGCAGAGTCCATACCATTGGCAAAACTGCCAATGAAGAGCGGTTCATACCACAAAAAGTGGCTTGGCATTAACCTTCAAAACATGAAACCTACAAACACCCTCAACCTCATACAAAATGCCATATAGCAATATTTTTATTTGTTGTGGTATACTTGTACTATCCACTAATGAGGACCTGGTTAAAAGGGGGGAAAAATGACAGGTTTGTCCAACCGAGTAGTAAGCAGTCATCAAAAAAGAGGGTGGTCTTTATTAAGTAATATATAATGATTTCCAGAATATTTTGGCTAAAAATGACCAAAGTGGTAGAACACCCACCCAAGTAGAAGAGTGTCTGGAAAAGACATACCAGTGACGTATATAACATAAAATGTTTTGAGATCTAGGAACTGAACAGGCAGACAAAAGAACTGGGGAAGAGACTTTGAAGACAATTACTGAATTTTATTCCCAAAGGTGCCCTCTTCCAGTTACTAGAGAAGAGGAATTCTGAAATAGGTAACTGAGTTTGCAAAGCTGCTACAGTTATATTCAAGTGAATTTTTCTATGAGACTGAGGGATTCTTGTGAACTTCAGGATACACTGGATAACTTTAGAATCTGAATTGCTAGTTTTTAACTGCATATACAATAGATTCTGGCGGGAGACTTAATTTTCTGAAGACTCTAAGAAAACTGGGGGAAGAAGATAAGATTAATCTACCTCAATTCTTTTTTTTTAAATTTTTTTCGGTTTTCACTTGGTTTTGTTTTGGGGCCACCTCTGGCAATGCTCAGGGGTTATTCCTCACTGCACTCAGGAATCACTGACAGTGCTCAGGGGACCATATGGGATGCCAGGAACTGAACTCAGGTTGGCTGCATGCAAGGTAAGTGCTTCACTGGCTCTGCTATCACTGAAACATTTTTTAGTGGCTATTCCCTACCAAAAAAAGCCAGGACTTACTCAGTTACAAATATTCTGGCACTGAGGCAGCTCAAGTAAGTTTCTATCATGTATGAGCAGAAGAGCCAAACGCCGGTAATGTCACCCCCAGACTCCCCAAGACACATGCCAAGCCCTTCCACAGACTTTCCCGTGGACTCGTCTTCATGTCCTGGCAGACACCAGCTGGCCGAAGGCTGGCCTCTCCTCCTGGCAAACACCGCACTCGGTGGAGCGCTTCCTCGGAGCATGCCTGCACTACAGTGAAATCACTTTTCTGTCTTCCACGGGGGTAAAAACCCCAATTCTGAACAATTCTGGACCATTTGTTCATGATGCGTCTGCCTTCTTCGCTGACTACTTTTCAGCGCCCTCCTTCAAGAAGTGGGGCCCCCAGGAGCACTTCTCAAGACCACACTCACCCTTGAACACGCGTCTCACTTGTCTGTTTGCTTGTTTCCACTCTGCAGAAGCCTGTGTTCTCTCCTGAATATGTTTTCCCTTTCTTTTCTCTCACACCTTTCTAAGCAAGTTTCGTTCAATGAAACCTACTCTGCTTCACACACACACACAAAGTTTTTAAATTAAGGCACATGCATGCTCACACATGCAAATTAAAGCCTTAAGTCAAAATTCATTCTTAGTAATGTAACAAATACTAATTTACTATCACTCTAGCGTTACTTCTTCTGTACTCCCAGTGGCACCTTATCTATGCATATCATTACAGCACTATTATACGGTACTGCAAAAGTTTCTTCTCATTTTTCCTCCTAGGGATTATCCCCCGCATGGAGCTCAAGACATCATGCGGCGGTGGGTACCAAACCCAGACATTCTACATTATGCATGCACACCAGTCTTTGAGCCATCATCTCCCTGGCCCGTGATACACACCTTTTAAGGGAATGTAAGTCAGAATCTGTGGATGAAATACATTTATTTCCAAGAATTAACTTGCGGCTTTTTTCTTTGAAAATAACTTTTCTTTCACTGCATTCTTCCTCCATAAAGTCCTTCAAATTTATACTATGATGGTGAGGCTGCTCTGTATAAAACTTTCAAAACAACAGGCCCTCTGAAATTGGTCTATGAAAACAGGTGTGCTTATACTCCCCGCTCCATCTTACTGGAATACTATTGCACCATGATGCTTGGCCACCTTCAGTTTGACCAAGCTCATGAGGAAAATGAGTACTGAGTGAAATAAGTGGTATAATCTGCTGACCTTGCTCATCCGCAGTCCAAAACTCACAGTAACTGAATCAATTTGGGAAGACACAAAAGATAAGTAGGCAATCACCACAAACATCAAATGCAATAAAAAAAAAGCATGTGACAGCATTCACAAAATCTAAAGAATACACATAATCTATCTTATAATATATGGCTTCAAACTTCAATCTCATTTTAATGGGCTACTGCTAGGGAGCAAAAGCCATTTTAAAGGGAAAAAATGTACACAGAATAAATGTATAAGTTTTCTGGTGATTTTTACTAAGGCTTTGATGTATTTTCCTATTGAAACAATCAAATAAGCCCTTGGCAAAAGATTAGATATTGGTGTCAGAATGAAATAAAAATTGAAACTATTTATAATGCAAAAATTTTGTTTAAAGCAGATATATCACTTCTTATTTTTCTCATTTTGAAACTAAGCTATATTCCATTCAGCAATAATTCTCCTCTCATTCTATCAGAGAATCTCTACAAAAGCAATATTTCAAGGAAAATCAGTTCTGAAGGATCTTTTATGAATACGCATAATGCAGAAGACCCCAATTAAATTTCCAACAAAGCACTGCCATTTTGAGTAAACAAAGCCATCTCAGTAGGGGCACACGATTTGCAAGAATTGCCGTCTAGAAATTAATTACTAGTGTGACATATGTCAAAACAAATTTTTTAAAGAAAAGAATGCTGTTATAACCATGCGCTTTATCTATTTGTTTGCATGCAAAGCCAGTATTCTCTGGTGTGCCAATATATTCATTTATTCAGCAACTCTTAAGAAAGTAAAGGAGGTTCATTGGTCCCCTCCCTTTTCCTGCACCCAGGTGAAAGCTGCATAAATAATGCTTGTGAGTCAGAAAATAAGTACAGAATGAAGATATAGTACAGGTGATATTTTTGAAAGGCAGAAGTCATCTTCACACATAGAACTAATTTTGAAATGCTCAGTCTATCTTCAAAGAAAATTTTTCAAAGATCTAGATCAGCTCCACCATGCGACACAAAAGGCTGTGGAATTCAAAGTTTTAAATAGCATGTATCCTTGCTAGTGTTTCAAAAAGAAGATCTGTACTCTATAGTAAAAAAACAAAACTTCACAACCACCAGGAAATAAAATGAGGGGTTTTGAATTCCAATATCCTACTAATAGATATTTAGAATGAAGCTATTTTTATACATGAAAATGAAATGGATTTAATAAGACTTCCAAATGGAAAAGTAAAACAAAACAAAAAAACCCAAAAGATATGATGCAGATGCATACACATCCTTTTCCCATGAAATGGATTTAATAGAGACTTCCAGATAGAAAACCAAAAATTAAACAAGATATGATGAGGACGCATACATATCCTTTTCCCAATGTACAAATACAGCAAATCAACACACTGTGCTTTAAATCTCTCGCATTTGTCTGCTGCAGCTCTACAAAGCTGGGGTGGGGGCATTCCCAGGATGGAAAGTCTTTTCCCCACACCAGGTGGCATTCAGCAGCTGACTGCTCAGGGTCCCCCCCAGAGGTGCTCCCGAGTCACGCCACACAGGGGACTGCACCCAGACCTCTGGCCTGAAGAAGCAAACAGTCCAGGCCTTTGGGTCATCTCTCCCCAGCCCGAGATTGAGACTGAAAAACACGTTTCCCCAACTCAGCGACCTCTCTTTTCTCCCCATAGATCTGTACGGGCTGGAGAGAGAATACAGGGGTCACGGCTCTCACCTGGACAGCAGAACCAGGTCAAGCCCTAGCATCACCCTCTCAGGAGCAACCCCTGAGCACCGACCCAGGAGTAGCCCCAGCACACCACTGACAGTGCCCAACTCCCCGGCCACAAAAGAAAACAAAACCAAAGCACCCCAGTGATGTATAAATCAACCTCCAAACTTCAAAGCAGGCTCCCTGAGGGCCAGGGATAGAGCTCCACAGTAGGGCACTTGCACGAGGGAGGCCCTGGGTTCAGTCCCTGGCACTGAAAAACAGCTTCTCCTGTGTGCGACAAAAGCTACAACACACTGAACATACAGCAGTGCAGATTCAGCGAGAATATGCCGGAATCACTTTGCTTTCTCAACCGAAAAGAAAGGCAGCAGATACTGAGTCATGAACTTTCACCAAGAGTTCGGAGGCCTGCCTGAGGCATGAAGCAGCTGGGTCTTCATGCCACACTCCCCGGCACTATGGGTGTCATCAGCGGGCGGGAGAGAGCACACTTGCTCTCCCGGAGTGCTGCTTTGGTTATCAATTTCCCATTAGTATGCTACAGAAATTAACCGGAAATCTTACCAATTGGGGTTGTTTTTTCAAATGTGTCAGCCAATTCTTAATCCTTCCCACAGTTAGCTGTTCGAGAATGGACATTCTGACCACTGAGCTTGCTCTTTCAGCAAACCAATTCTATCCACTAACTAGATGGAGGAGATGAGATCAAAGACAGTGCTTTAAAAATTGACACTAGTTCCCCTTTTTGATTTTTTTTAGCCAATTTCTCAAAATTAAGTGTAAGGAATAAAGCCCATCACTTTTACACTTCAATGATGGAACTGAGTTACCTCTCGCAATACTGTGCTCTTGTAGCCTCGATATAGTCCTTGGATGCCCTGAAAGAAAAAAAAAAAGTGCCGAGAACTCAGCTGGAAGAACAGACATTTCTGAATAATACTGTGAATGAAGCAGACTACTTGCTCCAAACTTTGAGATAAAGATGTTCACAATGACAACAATTCTATAAAAGATTAAAGGTTCTGGGCCAGAGTGATGGTACAGCAGGTAGGGTATTTGCATGTGGGTTGACCTGGGTTCTATCCCCAGCATCAGGTATGGTCCCCTGAGCACTGCCAGGACTGATTTTTGAATGCAGAACCACCAGATGTGGCCCACAAAGTTTTTATAGAAGACTAACTGTTCTAAACTGGGGTCAGAGAGAGAATAAAGTGGGTAGGGTGCTTGCCTTGCACACAGTCAATCTGGGTTCAATCCCTGGCACCCTATATGATCCCCAAACCCTGCCAGGAATTACCTTTGAGGCAGGGCCAGGAGGAAGCCCTGCACACAGCTGCATGTGGTACCCATCAAACAACAACAAAAAAGGAAGGAAGGAAGGAAGGAAGGAAGGAAGGAAGGAAGGAAGGAAGGAAGGAAGGAAGGAAGGAAGGAAGGAAGGAAGGAAGGGAAAAGGAAAGAAAAGAAAAGAAAAGAAAAGAAAAGAAAAGAAAAGAAAAGAAAAGAAAAGAAAAGAAAAGAAAAGAAGAGAAAAGAAAAAAAAAGAAAGACAGTAAAGGTTCGTAACCTGCTTATAAGAAAGATATAAAACCCAGGTTAATTTGTCAACTTTCAAAATGAAACATCTCTAATAATAGTTTAAATAATAATAACTTTTAAAAATTGTTTGTTTTTGCTTTGGGGCCATACCCAGCAGTGCTCAGGGCTTACTCCTGGATCTGCACTTAGTGATCATTCCTGGAGAGGCTCAGGGGACCATGAGGGGGGAGGGGTAGCATAGTTGAACCCAGGTCAGTCACATATAAGGCAAATACCCTACCCATGGTGGCATCTCACCAGCCCCCAAACTGATCACAATATCCCATTAATCATCGATTTCTCGAGCAGGCTCAGTAACCTCTCCATTCGTCCTTTCCCTGAGATCTTAGAAGTCTCTCTCGACTCGGCCCTCCCAATGATGTCGCACTGAAGGCTCTTCCCAAACTGATGCTTTTTAAAAAATAGGGATCGCACCCAGTGGTGTGAAAAAAACCTACGGTGCCAGGGTATAATCTGGGGGCCTCACATACGCCAGGCACATCCTCTACCCATTGTGCTATGTCCACAGCCCATTACTGACTATAGACTGATTTAGCGTTAGTTGCTTCCAACATTTCTTCTCCTGATGAAAACCCTTCAGATTCCCGAAAGCCAAGACACAGAGAATGCTGATCACATGAAAATAAGAGTGATGAGGCCAGGGATGTAGCTTAGTTGAAGAGCACTCGCCCTGCATCTAATTCAAGGGACGCTCTGTTTAACTGAACTGCTCAACACCTCTTCACCCAGGTGAAAGGGGCCATAAAGAATAAATTTTCTAAAAATCAGACTAATTTCTTTGTGGTTGATTTCCACTGGGAGAAAAAAATACAAAAAAACAAAAACATGGGGCTGGAACAATAGCACAGCGGGTAGAGTGTTTGCCCTGCACACAGCCAACCCGGGTTTGATTGCCACCACCCGACATGGTCCCCCGAGCACCGCCAGGAGTAATTCCTGAGTGCAGAGCCAGGAGTAACCCCTGTGCATCACCGGCAGTGACCCAAAAAGCAAAAAAGCAAAAAACAGAAATAAATAAATACCTCCAGTCTTCTATAAAACTATGCAAAGTTAGGGCAGTTCAATGGTCCCTAGTGCCTTGGCCAACAAAAATTATTTCTGACTCACAGTTGCTATAACACTAACCAGTGAGAGAGGGAAAACATTTTGATATAAACAGCATTACATTGGTCACTAATACCAGTTCATTACTATTTTTCTACCATAAGTGTAGGATGACATTACTTTGTCCTCTCCCCCTTGCCATGAGTAGCTTGTCCCGGTTTTTCCCCGAGTTTAGGCTTACCCCAGTCTCACCCATCAAGGTGTTCCCGAATCTCTCCCATCACTTCTCTATGCTCTCTTCCCCCAAACAGTTAATCCTCGGCTTTCCCTTAATCTGACTCTGCTAATTTGTAAGGTCAGACCTTCCTAGGATACTGAATTTATATTATATAAGTTAATATTGCCTTTCTCCTCTTCTTGTGCCTTTTGAATAATTTACTTTAAAGCAATGTCCTTTTTGTATAGACACAAGAAGACAATATTATGTTTTTGTAACTTGGGAATTAATTGACCTCGAATATTATTCCATCCCGGGCATCTGCTTTCTCCACTTAAGCCTCAGTTGCCCTCAGTTCCTAGCACCCCAAAAGCAGGGTCCCGACGAGGGACGGGACGGATCCAGGGCAAGCGGTGAGTTATGTGCTACCCTGGCATCGAGATGGGCCTGGCCAAAGTGCCTAATTCTTAACTATAAATTGAGAGCTTGATCATAGACAAACACTGTCATGATCCAAAAGTAATGATGAGATTAGGACTCTGCTAGGGACAGGAAATACTGATCTGGCCTGAGCACTGTAGTCTGAGATTGAGACCTCTCTCAATGTTGGGGCCTCTCTTGAGGCCCCAGGAGAGCAATTCTATAAGCTTTAATGCATCTCTTATTGTGTCCATACAAAATGGTTAATATTATGAATTCTTATATATTTGCTGGCTGAGGAGAAGAGAAACACACTCATGGGACTCCGTCCTTGGGTGGATCCTCCTGCTGAAAGAATTAAGACCTAGGAGAAGCATCCCCTAAGGGAAAGGAACCTTACCCTATTGATGGTGACCACACCTAGGTGTAAAACCCAACCCCCTCATGCTGGGGGGATTTAACTAGGCTGTAAGAGTGGGTTGGGGGGCGAGATCCAGGGGTCCAGAGAGAGATCCAGAGCCGGGAGAGAAGCAGAGAGAGAGAGAGAATGAAATAAACGGATCGAGCAACCATTTTGGCCTTCTTCCTTCCGTCGTCTTCCCTCGACCGACAGCACACACAACGGTTCCCGACTCGGGCCGTGAGACAGAGGCGCCCGGAGAGCCCGAGAGTGCGCGCGCCCCTCGGCGAGCCTTAGTTTTTTACACATAAGGACTTTGGTAGAAATTATCTTTGGTGATAATTTAAATGTAATTATCTTTGTTCATTTACTCCATGCCTGAGACCAAAGGAATCATAGACTGATTACAATGTAGGAAACATGTATAGTACTGGCATTTAAGTTTTGGTTAGAAAACTAAAAAACAAAAAAAACAAGAAGGCAAAAACAAAGAATGTTTGCATAAAAATGTACCCTGATTAGACATTAAATTTAGCTGTAAGGAATCTCCAAAGTCTCTTGGTGAGGGAAGCACAATGTTCTTATTAACAACTATAAAACCTTTCCCAAAAATAAAAAGATCTTCTCACCTCTTCATACAGGATGTTTGAAAAAATTGTAAATGTTCGTGAAGAAGCTGATACCTGTGCCCTCTGCTTAACTATTTCAGAAGGAACTCGAATCAGGCAGGCAACCTAAAAGACAGAAATTTAATTATATGCTAAGAATCAAGTAACTGCCTGGAAGAGTAAACTTTTTCATAAGCAAAAAAATATAAACTTTAAAAAAGGCATGTGCACAGGCTCTGTGCAAGACATCAAAAGGTGGTTTGTTGTTGGGGTTTTTTTTAATGCAAAATAATGGACACACGTTTCATTAGCCCAAAACTTTTCCTCACTTGTCCTGTCTTGCTTGATCTTCCCATATTAGCCACACTGTACCAAGTACATGAACAACTAAGCTCCTTGGTAGCATGATTAGACCCAGCACCTTTTTTTAACCCAGCACCTACAATGGCATCCTTGTACTCACATGAATGCCACTTCATATACATCTGAGGAAAGAATGTACCAAAAGGCGCTTGGCTTTATTTGCAAGTGATGCACACATTAGCAGAAGCAAGACTGATGATCAGGTGGTGATCTGTAAGCTTCCATTCCCCTTACTCTCCCTCGGCATCCAAACCTCTCCACCATGTGACACCTGGGAATAACTCCATGCATTCTCAGGTCCTGCCTGGTATTTGAGTTCATATGGGTCCAAAATAGTCTAAACTCACTCCTGACCTTCAACAAATAATGTTGCTGTCAACCCTAATGATATTTCGGGGTCAGGTGTGTGTATATACATATATATCACCTCAAATCCTTACGTCCAACATTCTGCTTTCAGTGAAATATCTATTTCCAAACACCGGAACAATGAAGAATGGATCACTCACCTCACACATTAAAACTGCTGTCACTGAATAGGCAAGAAATAACAAATATTGATGATGACAACAAGGAATGAGAAGGCTTATGCACAGTTTGTGGGACTATAAATTGGTACCACTGCTAAGAAAACTGGTGCATCAACAAATTAAAAACTGATCTACGATAAGATTCATTAAGTCCTTTACTGGGAATATACCTCAGAAATTTAATTAAAAAAAACAACTAAATAAGTATTGCGAAGAGATATCTGCACCCCGTGCAAAAGTGGAATCAACATATGACTTGAGAGGAAAGTGTTTATTTTTATTTATTTATTTATTTTTATTGGTTTTTGGATCACACCTGGCGATGCACAGGGGTTACTCCTGGCTCTGCACTCAGGAATTACTCCTGGCGGTGCTCAGGGGACCATATGGGATGCTGGGATTTGAACCGGGGTCGGCCGCGTGCAAGGCAAACGCCCTACCCGCTATGCTATCACTCCAGCCCCAGGAAAGTGTTTATTAATAAACAAGTAGATAAGGAAAATGAGACATGTGTATCCATTCAGAGAGACAGATAATTGACAGAGGTTGCAAAATAGGTGAGGTAGTCACCTATTGCTTATTTGAAATTTGCTACAAGAAAGTTTTTATTTTTATTTTTTGCTCTTTTGGGCCTCACCCAGCGATGGTCAGGGGTTACTCCTGGCTTTGCACTCAGGAATTACTGCTGGCAGTGCTGGGGCACCATATGGGATGCTGGGGATCGAACCCAGATCGGCCACGTGCAAGGCAAATGCCCTACCTGCTGTGGTATTGCTCCAGACCCCCAAAAAGAAAGTTTTTAAAAGCTGTCATTATGGGGGGGAAAAAGCAAACCTTGGGTCAGATAGACAGTATACTTGCCTTGCACATGGTTGATCATGTTTGAGCCCTGGCACCAATATGGTCCCAGAGCCATGCCATGAGTATAATCCCTGAGCACAGAGTCTGGAGTAAGCCTTACACACCACCAAATGTAGCCCACCCCCCTGCCCCATCTTAATTCTGAGATGCTGAATGTTAACCACACTTATTACGTGAGTCATTTTACAATATAAAGATCTATTAAATAACTACATTTTACACCGTAAGCCCACAATGCTGTATGTCAATCATACTTTAATGATTCCGAGCAGAGAGAGGAGGGGCGCTGGTCAGAAGGTGCAGTGGAACAGTGGCCACAGGACAGAGGCAAGATGGAGAAGGGCATCAGGGTACAGAGGGAGACAAATGAACTATTATGTTCAACTGCTTTCACGAAAATCCTGCATTCGAGCCCCTGCACACTAAGCAAACTCAGACTTCACACACTTCTGCAATTCAGATTCTACACATTTCACTCTGGAGGGCCAACAACTGCACACGGCTGAGATCCATTTTTAAAACTCTAAGCATATATATATATATATATATATATATATATATGTAACACATATACAGGTGAATATTTGAGGCATACCAAGAAGTGTAGATAAGCATTCTTCAACACATAGGGCAAATGCAAAGAGCAGCAACAAATTTAACAAAGCCAGCCCAGCAAGTAGTGAATAGAGTCAAAGAGGTTGGTCCACTCCAGTCTCCATTCTCTCCATTTCAAATCAGAGATCACTACCCAGACTGGATATTCTGCAAAGTTTTGTCTTCCCAACCTTAAGTGACCCTGAGGTAAAAACCAGAAAACCTCTTTTTGCTTTGTGTGTATTTTTTTTGGGGGGGATGGGAGTTGCAGGGGGCACACCTAGCAATGTTCAGGGGCTACTGGTGGAAGGAAGCTCAATATTCAGGGCTCACCCCCAGCAGTACTCAGGGAACCATATAGTGGCAGGATCAAACTTCCTTGTTTGTTTCTGGGCCACAACCAGGGATGTCCAGGGTTTACTCCTGGCTTTATGCCGAACGGTCATTTCTGGTGGTGCTCTGGGAACCACATGCAGTGCTAGGATCCAACAGGTGCTGGGTTAACCATGTTAACTGGCAAGCACCCTAACCCCTGCACTATCTGGCCTAGGCAGAAACTTTTATGTAAAAGATCAAAAAGCATAGCTGCAATCCAATAAAACTTTATTTACAAAAACATACAAGTTTACTTCCCCTGTTTCAGGTATAACACTGACAAATTCTTCTAGGAATTAGCTTTATTAAGGGCAGAGTAAGCAAGAAGAGATGAATTCGATTCTAGAAGCCACAGGGACATAGCTTTAAGAAGGTGAAAATAACAATGCTTTATGCTGATGCACTACAAAAGACTCGGCTCTGACAACACAGAATTCATTACCTGAAGCTATTTCCCCCTCAAACTGGCAAAATAGAAAACATTATGATCTGCTGTCTGAGAGCGAGCATGTTGCCTTGCACACAGCCAGCCCAGGTTTGGGCCCAGCACCCCACATGGTCCCCCAAGCGTCACCAGGAGTGATCCCTGACTGCAGATCTAGACACAGCCCTGAGCACCACCAGGTGCAGCCCAAACAGCAAATAAATATACAGATGCACATATATGCACATGTAAATTTTTATTTATATAATTAAAACAAAAAACAAAGATATTATCAAATGAATATTTTTCATAAAATATGAACTACATTCATGCCATTTTTACAATCATATATCACTTACAAAATGAACACCACACCAGAGAATGAAGACGTGAGCTCACGAGGAACAACATAGGAATCACCAGAGGCCCAGAGGCCCGGGAAGGCTAGGTGGATGAAGAACTAACAGTCGAAGAACTCATACTGGAGAATTTTCAGAGTTAGGATGAAATGCAATGGTTGGAAGAGTGAAGGGTAGAGAACAGATGAGAAGCAACAGTGCCGGGGGCGGGGGTCAAGGGGACTCGGGTACATTGGTGGTTGTAAGGAATGAGAGCGCTAAATATCCTCCCCAGAGTCAATAACAAACTTCACTGACTTTTAAACTATGTAAACTCTCCCAAACTTTAGCAACCCAACATCAAAGCTGCCCCTCATGAGACCAGGCTGGGGCCCCAGCGGGGCTGGAGGCGGGAGAGGGAACCTGGGAACACTGGTGGAAAGCAGCTGACCCCGGCAAGCGGAGCTGATGGAACACTGCATGTCAAATACTCAACTGTGAGTAACTTTGTAACCCATGCTGCTTTGGTAAAATAAATCACTGTCACAGTATCACTGTCATCCTGTTGTTCATCGGCTTACTCGAGTGGGCGCCAGTAACATCTCCATTCGTCCCAGCCCTGAGATTTTAGCAGCCCCTCCTTACTCGTCTTTTCCTAACACTGCCATATTGGAGGCTCTTTCAGGGTCAGGGGAATGAGACCCGTTATTATTAATGTTTTTGGCATATCAAATACACCACGGGGAGCTTGCATAACTCTTAGTTAAAAAAAAATTTAGAAAAAAGAAAAAGAATTTCCCAGAGTTGAGGAATGCAGGCAACCAAATACAAGAGGCCCAAAGAGCCCCAGCAAAAACAGACTCCACTAGGAAAACTCCAAGACAGACTGTGTTCAGGGTGACAGAAACCAAAGACAGAATATTTAAAAAGAGCAAGATCAAAAGAGAAGCTTTCACAGGAAACCCCACGGGCTGGAGAGATAGTACAATGGTTAACCCAGCACCTGTTGGATCCTAGCACTGCATGTGGTTCCCAGAGCACCACCAGAAATGACCGTTCGGCATAAAGCCCTACCCGCTGGGCTATCGCTCCAGCCCCCCAAGCTCGTTTTCTGAAGGGAGAAGAAAAACGCACGGTGCCATCTCCTTCCAGGACAGAATCTTCCCCTTGTAATTAGTCCTGCTGAATTACACGGCAAGCCAATAAGGCCCCTCACAGATACCTCAGGAGGTCAGAAATCTCAAGTGGACATTTGCTGTCAAGAGTCTCAAGCAGTGCACAGATGAGGGCTAACACTGTCAGCCTGAACTGTCTCCACGGAGGGCCTGGGGATTAAGTGGGAAAGACGGTGAGGCAAATGGAGACGAATACTACAGGACGTCTGTGAGATGGTGAGAGGCGGCCAACAGGGCCAAAGAACAGATCAGCTCGTTTGATTTCGGATGGCGGGGAGGTGGTGAGGGTTCAGCAGAGGCTAACATAGGAAAGAAAATCAGTGCTGGAAGATCCAGAGATGGGAACCGGAGCCAGGGGCCCCCACTGCACTGCTGGGACTCCTAGGCGTGCCCCTCACCCCAGGCCAGCTTTTGATCTTGCTTTTTTAATGTTTTGTCTTTGGTTTTTGTCATTCTTAACACAGAGCGTCTTGGAGTTTTCCTAGCCAAGTCTATTTTTGCTGGGACTCTTCGGGCCTCTTTATTTGGTGCTTGTACTCCCAAACCCCTGCCTCTGAACAGAGCCTTTGCTTCAGGGCTCAACTCTAGAGGGGACGAGCCTTGGTCAGGGTGAGGGTCCCTCACTGCATGATCTCCCAGGCACTGCCCCTCGCCCTCCTGGGTCTGGTTTTTCTTACTTGACTTGACCCAGAAATCTTTAAGATAGACCCAGAAATCTTTAAGATAGTCCTCACCTGAGTTTTTGTTTTGTTTTGCAGTGCCGGGGATCAAACCCATGGCCTTACACATGAACGGCAGGACTCTACCGATGAGTCACGTCTCTAGAGAGTCAGAATACCTTTTCAAACCTTGGTTTCGATCATTCTTAACTTTCCCCAATTGGAGCTTCTCTCTTTTACCTCAAGCAATCTCTCTAAATACATCATTTCTCCTTAGTCGTACTTCCCAATAAACTACCTTCCCTGTGCTCAGGGATCTCTCCCAGCAGTGCTCAGGGGACAAACATCCATGGTGTACAGGGCAAGTACTCCTGTTCTGTCTCTCTGGCACAATCCTGACACTCTTACTTATTGCGATGTATTTTTAAATAATAATTTTCTCTTCTTCTAAGTGGTAACACCATGAGGACAAGAAGACACAGGTATCAACCTTACAAGTCAACTGAGAGGGACTATCTGGATTTTTCTCACCAGCTTTAGCTGAATAGTTGACAAATGAAACTACATCTTGTCATTTGGGAAGGAATTAATTTTTGTATTACTTAGAATAGAAAGTAAATGACTATGATAAGCACTAAAACAGATTAAATAGTTTGTACTAAGGCCTAAAGTCAGGCACAAACTGTTACTTTTGGTAAGAGTAAACTTTGATAGACTTTTTAATCCATGCTCACAAACCAGGATGGAAAATAAAATATTATCAAAACTTTGCATGGACCTCACAGGACCCCTCTCGGCACCTAACGCTCTGTTGTAGTTGTTTTTTAAGATGGCAAAAAAGAAACTAAAAAGGCAAGAGCAAAGAAAGAAAAGGGTACTGTAACTCCTTGTATTTTTCAATTCAAGAGGTCAAGAATAAAATCTGACCCCAATATGTCAAGAAAATAGGAATTGTCTACTTTTGTGCCTTGGCATAAATATTTCTGGATCTTCATGCTTCATAACCCACCATGTTCTTACATTACGTTTTCATTTCTTAAAAATACACAAGCCCAAGGAAACTTTGAAAAGGTTTTCAGATGAAAGACAATCTAAATAACAGGAGGGGTCCAAAGTAGCCAGCACGGCTTCCTGACTTCCCCCTGGCCTCAGGGGCGGCCACAAGGCAGGGCTGGTCCCTCCCCCAGTAGCCCCAGCTGCCTGCCATTTCGTTTTCTATTAACTCTGATCTTTCTTAGATTTGAATCTGAGCTACCAGGGAGTGTTTCCGTGCACAGGAACAAACGTGCAGGACAGCACTGTAATTCTAGGACAGGAGAGAACGGTAATGTCACCGGCAGGTCTCATTCATTCTTCAGTGCATTCCTCCCACATAATTCCAAGAACTGGAGTGAATCCAGGTCACAGAAATGGCTACAGGTCTTGTTTCATATGCTAAAGTTTATGGAAAGACACAACTCAAGTCTTCCACAAAAAAAATCCATGTTCCCATCTTATCAATATCAAAATGCAATAATGGCTTGGTATTAAACACAACAAAAGAAAACAAACAAAAAAGAGATAAATTTAGGATTAAAAATGTATGATAGTGAATTAGCTGCCAAGCTGTTCATTGTGCTGGGGGCCACACCACCCCATGTGGTGCTGGGACTGAACCCAGGCCCCGTGCGTGCAAAGCATCCATTCAGCCCAGTGTGCAATCAGTGGTACTAGCACCAATACAGCTGATAGGATTCTCATTTCTGCAATGGAGACTGAACACCACTTGTATTTTTAAATGTCATGACCCAATAAGACCATGTGAAAGGGGGAAAAAAAAAAACCCATAGCAAACTTGGAGAGAAAAATGCACTAAAATCTGTATCTTTCCTTGCTTCTCTAGCTCCAAGCACAACTAGGTTTTAGCCAGGTCCATCCTCTGGCTCCCAAATTGCTCTTCAGAGTCATGATGCATCACCAACATCTGTATTTCAGGGGTGGAGGAGTCTTAGCCCCCTGGGCAGTGATTGGGCCTACCCCTGGGTCTGTGCTCAGGGGTCACTCCTGGTGGGAGTTAGAAGAGCTGGGGTTGGTAGCAGGCAAGGCCCCTTAGCAACCACTATAGTAACTCCTCAGCTCCCCAATATGAACATTCTATCACTGTCACTGTCATCCCCTTGTTCATCGATTTGCTCAAATGGGTGCCAGTAACATCTTCATTTGTTCCTGTCACATGCTGGTGTAGCCGAATGGTGTCTGCTTGCTCCAGGAACATGAAGAGCATGTTGTTGTCACTGTTTTTGGCACATCAAATACATCACAGGTAGCTTGCCAGGCTACTCCCTCCAAATATTTCAACATAACTTACACAATCACCAATGTCAACCGTTCTCTAATAAACCTAATCAGCAATCTGCAAATAGTCACGTGCTATTAAAATCTAATCCTCTGCATTTCATTGATAACCAACCGGCCATTTAGAAGTTACTGAAGGTCAACGAAACAAGAGGGAACCCCACATCTTCTGATTAGCATCTCCAAGATTCTTTTTCAATGCATATCATGATTGCAGCAATCCCCCCCTTATCTGTAGCCTCACTTCCCACAGTCTCATTGTACAATGAGATACTTCAAGCTGTGCTGCATGCTCGGTAAACGCCCCTCCTGGGAACCCTGCGTCTCCTCTCCTGGCACCACCTGTTAGCACAGAGGGGGCCCGGCCCGGGGAGGCCTGGCAGCTGGACTGCCCACAAACGCCTAAACGCTCAGGGCCCAAATATTTATTGGTTCTCATGGACACCTTTGCTGGGTGGGAGAAGCTTTCCCCGCCCACACTGACAAGGCCAGAGAAGCGTTTCTAAATTTGTACTCCAGGAAATAATCCCTGGATTTTGCTTACCCAGGTCGCCATAGAGAGAAAATTTTTCACTTTGAAATCTTTCCCTTAGGAACTACCTCAAGAGGGGCCAGAGAGACAGTACAGAGTGCAGGACATTTGCCTTGCACACAGCCAACCAAGGTTTCACCCTTGGCACCCTACATGGCCCTCCAAACACTGCCAGGAATAATTCCTGGGTGCAGAGCCAGGAGAAACCCCTAAGCAAAAATTATTTTAAAAACCTCAAGATTTTGTCTCTGCTTTAAAAAGTATCAAGGGGGCTGGAGCGATAGCACAGCAGGTAGAGCGTCTGCCTTGCAGGCGGCCGACCCAGCTTCAATCCCCAGCATCCCATATGGTCCCCCAAGCACAGCAAGGAGTAATTCCTGAGTGCAGAGCCACGAGTAACCCCTGAGTATCGCCAGGTGTGACCTAAAAAGCAAAAAAATAAAATAAAATAAAATAAAAAGTATCAGGGCCAGAGCAATAGTACAGGAGTTAAGGTTTTTGCCATGCACTCAGCCAACCTGGGTTCGAGCTCTGGAAACCCATACAGTCCCCCATGCCCACCAAGTGTGATCCCTGAGCTCCGCGACAGGAGAAAGCCCCAGACACTGCCAGGTATGGTTATACACACACACACACACACACACACACACACACACGTCAACTGCACAAAGTCTGGCACCCCCAGTTGTCAGGAAGTAGAGAGAAATTGAACCACAACCGACAAGCCTAGTGAGTCTTGGCTCTCCCCCTTGCTACAGCCCTCAGTCTAGATAAGCTCGAAAGGCAAAACCCGAAACGAAGGTCCCTTTAAACTACTCAATGGGAGGCCCCCCTTTTTATTTGTTTTGGGGTCACACCTGGCGATGCACAGGGGTTACTCCTGGCTCATGCACTCAGGAATTACTCCTGGCAGTGCTCAGGGGACCATATGGGATGCTGGGAATCAAACCCGGGTCAGCCACGTGCAAGGCAAACGCCCTACCTGCTGTGCTATTGCTCCAGCCCCGGGAGGCCCTTTTAAGCCACAGATTTCTTACTGGACTCAGAAAATCAACTAAGTATGCTATCAATTTAGGATAACACAGTGCACCACATTATTCAAGAATATGGAAAGACGGGCTGGAGTGATAGCACAGCGGGTAGGGCGTTTGCCTTGCACTTGGCCAACCCGGGTTCAAATCCCAGCATCCCATATGGTCCCCTGAGCACCGCCAGGGGTGATTCCTGAGTGCATGAGCCAGGAGTGACCCCTGTGCATTGCTGAGTGTGACCCAAAAAGCAAAAAAAAAAGAAAGAATATGGAAAGACTGTTTTACTTCACCCAATTAGAGAATTACTTCACCCCAACCAAAATTCAGTCCGGTAGTTGGGTCTTACCAAAAACCAGGAAAACTGGATCCCATCAGGTCAACTATGGCCTAACTGGAAGAATCCCTAGCAGGTATCTTAAGCACGTCCACCATTATTAAAACTTAACAGTTGGTAAATTAAACTTTATCATGGCTGCGTACTACATGAAAATATGGCATGCACAGTATGAAGGTAGCACCTCCCTCAGGCTCAGACATCTACCAGAGGTCCTGAGTTAAGGTAGTATCAGCTAATTATGCTTATACAAGAAAATCTATAATATGTTCAACAGAAAATTAATCACACTCAAAGCAAAATTACTTTGCGCTTTGCCAAACAAACTCAATGAAGCAAATGAAAGAAAAGTCTTGACACTGATAATTTTTGAAGGAATAGCTCGCTTGCTTGCCTTATTTCACTTCTTGTGTAATTCCCAAATCCTTTCTAGAAAGCATGATTCCAGATTAAGAATACTAACCATTTAAAATCGAAACTATTGTAACAGTTCATTTGTATGTCAATTCTGCCATCTTCTGGCTATAAATGGAATCACAGGCATAGGTAACCGAACAGCAATTTCTAAATGAGAATTTACTCTTTCAGAGTCTAAACTCTATTCACTCATACAGGAACATAAGTTCATCACACCTTCCTCACTTATAGGGTTCTTCGACTCAAATGCCTAATAATCAGAAAAGATTAAATTTCTCTAAATAGTAGTCTTCTCTTGCCTGATAAAATAATCTAGATTCTAGACAGGAAGCCAACTGTTTTCTCAGTAAAAACAAATATATAATCTTTTAGGTCTTGTTTCTAAGGATTGCTCAGAAAATTTTACAGACTCCAACTCCAAATGGGTTTCTTACTTCTGGACCTTTCCACAAAAGAAATGAGCCATGATTCCATTGGAGGAAACAAAACCCTTGCGATTGGATGCAACAAAATATTTACAGATTTCTACCAATAAAAAGCAGCAGTGATTAATGGTAACTGAATTAATTTCCCACTGATGGTATTTTAAAAAATAACCAAATTTTAAAATTTAGCAATTTTTATAGATTTAAAACAAATTTATTCATAATTTTGAAGATCAGGAGTCCAAAATGGGTCTTACAAGGTAAAAGCAACATATCGGTGTGGTTATTTCTTCTGGAAGCGATGAGTGCACTTATTTCCTTGGTTTTGGAGACAAGCTTTATTCCTCCATCGTCGAGGCAGAAGCAGAGTATCTTAAAAGCACTCTCTCACTCCTGCATGCCTCTTTATAAGAGCCCATGTGATTATACCAGCTCCAGTGAGGTAATGCAAAAATCCTTCCCATCTCCAGATTGTTAACTTAATTATATCTGCAGTGTTAGGGAACATTTCCACAGGTTTCAGCATCTAGAATATCTTTATGAGGTCATTATTTAATTTACCAGAGTAACTGAAAGAAAATTTTAGGACTCTTAAGGAAGCTTGTTCTTATTTTCACCAACCCTGAGTGATCTCAGTTTGTAATACAACCTATGTTAAGTCATTTTCTATCTCCAGTTCCGCATTAGAAATATTACACTAAAAGGCAGAAGACAAAAATGCTTCTGGAAGTACAGAGAGAAGTGGTTGACTAGGAGGCTGAAGTGATAGCACAGCAGGTAGGGCATTTGCCTTGCGCGAGGCAGATCCAGGTTCAGTCCCCAGCATCCCGGAGGGTCTCCAGAGCACCACCAGGAATAATTCCTAAGTGCGGAGCCAGCGGTAACCCCTTAGCATCACTGGGTGTGACACAAAAAGCAAAAATAAGCAAACAAAAAGAAATGGTTGTCTATTCGGTAATCAATATTATGTGGCATTTTAATACCCACAACAAGTCACTAAGCTTTGAATTTTGATTTGCCTTCCAACTAATTCCTTCCCCAAACAATAATTCTTTTAAAACGTGCTACATGTAACCACTTATGTGGCACAGGACTAGAGTTAACACTTTTGGGAACACTTACTTATCAAGTGCTAGGCTGAGTGCTTTGTTAAGTGTTTAGTCACCTAATCCTTGTAAGAGCTGTGAGAGGGGTGTTGTTAGGTTGGATGACACCCTGTTTTTCAAGATAGGGGAAGGTCAACTGAGTGAGGTTATGCAACAGCCACAGACACACAGCAAATACGCAAACAAGTCACAGTTCTACCCTGATCTGAGAAACCTGACAGCTCACGACCCACACACTGCCTCTTGATGAAGCTCAAGATAGGCCCTTAACCAAACATGATGGCCTCTCGGTATCCGTATTTGTACTCCGTATTCGTATTGCAAACCATAACGCCCAAAAGTAGAGAGAGAGTAAGAATGAAATTGTCTGCCACAGAGGCAGGGGGTGGCGGAAGGGATACTAGGGACATTGGTGGTGGAAAATGTGCACTGGTGGAGAGATGGGTGTTTAATCATTTTATGACTGAACTCAATCATGAAAGCTTTGTAACTGTATCTCACGGTGATTCAATTAAAAAAAAAGATAGGCCCCTATTATTTCATAAATGCTTTTTTGAGGTAGGGAAGGCTGGGGCCACACTAGGCAATATTCAAGGCTTCAGTCCTAGTTCCATACTCATGAATCACTCCTAGTGGTACTCAAGAAACCACCATATGTGGTACCAGGGATCAAACTAGGGATCAATTCGAGCTATATGCAAAGCAAGCCGCTTAACTCATGTACTATCTCTCCAGCTCCAAACTTACTATGTTTATAGTCTTCAAGGAGTCTGTTAAAATTACTGTTTCTCAGCACCAACCATGATACTAGATATGTAACAACTTCATCATCATCATCATCATCATCATCATCATCATCCTGTTGATCTTCGATTTTCTTGAGTGGTCTCAGTAATGTCTCCATTCGTCCTAGCCCTGAGATTTTAGAAGTCTCTCTTTACTCGTCTTTCCAATGGTGCCACATTGGAGGCTCTTTTAGGGTCACGGGAATGAGACCCAGCATTGTTACTGGTTTTGGCATATGAATATGTCATGGGGAGTTTGCGACATGGGGGCAGGAAACTCTAGGTGGCTTGCCAGGCTCTCCCAGAGGGAGAACTAGGCCATAAGATGTCGCATGGCCACAAAGCAGCCGCACGCTTCCAGGAGCTTGGTTTTAAGTCTCTAGATGTTGGCCGCTGGTGGGATTACATGGCGCGGGACAGGGGGGGGGGGTGTGGGGGGGGGGTCCCTGGGTGTGACTGCCTAGCTACTAGAAGATGGGGAATCTGTGTGGAAGAGGCCCAGTCCAATCCAAGCAGGCTTGGAGGTCTCAGATCCGGGTCCCACACATCTGGGTTCCTCTGCCGGTACCTTCATGCGTGAAGCTTGTCCCAACGTGTGGAAAGGGGCCTTGAGCATGGCTGTGGCTGGGCTCCAGAGGTCTTCGGCCATGGGAGCTCTACTCGGGGTGGGGAGGGAAGCTGGAGCCCACCCCTTCCGAGAGGCCCTGGGGAAGACAGCCAGGCAAGCAGGCAAGAGACTCTCTGAGTAACAACTCTCAAATAAGAAAGAAGTGTGCCATCAAATTAATCCCCGTGAATCCTAATCACCAGCTAACTCTAGAAAAAATAAGGCTGTGTTAAGTACGAAGCTCAGACTCCCAAATAAGTGGCTATTCCTCCTCCAGGAGTCTGGTCCTTGAAGAAAAGTATTTGGGATTCTTGAATGTAGACGCAATAACTGACCGAGTCACACTCCTGTGGTCGTAGGGGGTTTCTGTAACTGCATCATCCTAGATGAAAATTTTCTCTCTTCCCTCATTCTGTAATAAAGCTGGGCCTAACCTGCCTGTGAACTAATACTTCCCTTAAATATAGGGCCAAGCAAAGCTTCCCCTCCCTCTTGTTCTCTTAACTAAACATATAATCCTTGAAATGCACCGTGCTAGGCCCAGACTCTCCACCACGGACTCTAGTCCTCTCCAGTACACCAGGGCGTGAAAAGCAAGCTCCTGAAACAACACAATCTGAAACAGGGGGCGGAGGGAGTCGTGAGACACTGGCGCAATGATGGTAAAACAGTCCCTGCTCTAGAGCCTTCAGGAGAACCCTCTCTACCCACCAGCCGCTGGAACTCGGGGCACGCCAAGCCCCAAACCTCCCCCTAACTCCAGGCGCTCTCTCCTTCCTCTTCCTCCCCAAAAGCCCCCTCAGTTTGGGGGCCACACCTAGGGTACTCAGGGCTCTCTTCTGGCTCTGCACTCAGGGATCACTCCTGACAGGGAACCACATGGGATGCCGGGGATCAAACCTGGGTCAGCCGCGTGCAAGGCAAACACCCCCCCACTGTGCTACCACTCTTCCGCTTGCATGACATTCTCTCAGGCGCCGGTGCTGTGGCAACTGATGAGCAGGCATGGACTTACTGAACTTAGCTACTGAAGAGGTTAAGCATATGACAAAGACAGAACATGCCAAAGGAGACACACATGTGCTATGGCAGGCTCAGGGGACTCTATGGGGTGCCAGGGACCCAAACCTGGGCTGGTCTGATCCAACCTGCTCTACTACTGCGCTGGCCCCCAGAAGCACTTTAACAGGAATGCAGCTTCGGCACAGAGAGAGCTCACTTGGCTGCAGTGCAAGCTGTGCGTGCTGGAGGCTCGGCCTGCTCCCCAGTACCACCTGTTTCCACAGGGAGTGAACTCTGAGCACTGCCATCCTTCCTTGAACATCTCTTGCGGCCACTTTCCCCTCTGCATCCTCCTGTACTCTAGAACTTGCTTAGTCACGGCCCCACCATTCAGACACATCCACTTCTACACAGCTGTCAAAGACACGGGTACACTCCTCCCCAGAGCAGACGAGGCCTCCCCCGACACCCCCTCCAGAGCACCCGGGGCCCCAGCCATCCCTGTGCTCCATTTCAAACAGGAAGGTGCTTTTTCACAGCTTCAGGACTCCTAGTTACACCGACCAACCTGGCTATCATTGTCTAAACTGTGGCTTCAGGGTCAGCTGGCCTGGCAGGGCTTTCCTGAACGCCTCCACCCACAGCATCTGGACAGAGCAAACCCTCCCTTGCCTCGCTGCAACTTGTGTTTCCCTCAAGACCTTGAACCTCACGTGTTCTTGCAGACTTCCACACTCAGCTCTACCTCCAGACTCAAATCTTAAAAAAATCAGAATCTTGTTTTACCCTCAGTGCCTGGAACACACTAAAAACTTAAGGCCCAAATCCATACTCCAGTTAAGGACAAAAGTAGCAGAGGAAACTAAGGTGAACTGAACCAAAAGATGGCCCTCATCAGTGGGATCAGAGAGGTCCAAGTGAGGGGGAAGGATACAGAAAGGAAAGGCTTTCAGTATGACAATGAAAAGCCGGGTTTGGAGGGGGTCAAAAAAGGACCTCACCATAGTGCTCACGCCAAAGGCCACACCTGGCAACACTCAGGTCTGCAATGGGAGTCTAACAATTTCAGGAGTGGCAGACCTCTGGGGGAGAGGAAAGCATGAAGTGCTGAGGGTCAAACTTGGCACCCTGTGTACATGTCAGGTATGTGTTCTGGCCCTCTGAGCTATATTCCCTGTCCCAACACTGTTGCAGCTGCAAAAATGATTGTGTGTATTTGTGTGTGTAGTTTTAGGGCCACACCTAGTGGTACTTAGGTTCTGGCTCTAAGCTCAGAGACAACTTTTGGCAGGCTCAGAGGTCCACATGGGATGGCAGGGATCAAACCCAGGTTGGCCCAGTGCAAGGCCAATGCCCTATCTGCTGCACTAGCTCTCCGAATGGCAAAGGAGAATTAATCCTCGTTAACTGGTGAGCAGTGTCTCTTGCCCGCACGCCTGGCTGTCTTCCCCGGGGCCCCTCGGAGGGGATGGGCTCCAGCTTCCCTCCCCACCCCGAGCAGAGCTCCCGGCGGCCGAAGACCTCCGGAACCTAGCTGCAGCCATGCTCGAAGTCCCTCTCCACACGTTTGGACAGGCCTCATGCATGAAGGTACCGGCAGAGGAACCCAGGTGTGTGTAATCCCATCAACGGCCAACATCTAGAGAGAGACTTAAAAGCAAGCTCTCAGAAGCATGCGGACGGAAATCGGATGCAAGATATCTTTGGCCTTCTTCTCCCTCTGGGAGAAACTGGCAATCTTCTGAGAGTTTCCTGCCCACATGGGACAGCCTTGCAAGCTTCCCATGGTATATTCATATGCAAAATCCAGTAACAAGCTGGATCTCATTCTCCTGACCCTGAAGAGCCCCCAGTGCAAAATCATTAGGAGGGGCGAGTCGAGATGGACTTTTAAGATCTCAGGGAAAGGACGAAATAAGATGTTAATGAGCACCCCCCGAGAAATCGGTGATTAACAGGATATCGTGATTCGTGATAACTGGTGTGTGCTTCAATATTTAACATGATTAGTTCAAAAGATAAAACACATTTGGAAAATTGCCAACCTTCTATTCCCGTGTAAAGATCAGGACAAATGCTAGATATACCTTTTAAATGCCAGCCTTACCAATTGCTGACACGCCCCCTGAGGAAAGCCCAGCGTGGCGGGCACTCAGCTGTGGTGCTGACAGCACCCGCACCTCACCCTCCAGGGGCCAGGTCAGCAGAGAAATAAATTCAAAGTGTGAATTAGGAGTTGGGGAGATAGTACAGGACTTAAGATACTGGCCTTGGGCTGGAGCGATAGCACAGCAGGTAGGGCATTTGCCTTGCATGCTGCTGACCCAGGTTCGATTCCCAGAATCCCATATGGTCCCCTGAGCACCGCCAGGAGTAATTCCTGAGTGCAAAGCCATGAGTAACCCCTGTGCATCACCAGGTATGACCCCAAAAGGAAAAAAAAAAGATGCTGGCCTTGCCTGCCTCCAAGCCCATTTAATCCCTGACACTGCACAGTCCCTGAAGCACCACAGGGAGTGACAGCCAAGCAGAGAGCTAGGAGTCACTTCAAGCACCGAGGGGTGTGGAGCCGAAGGCCACAAACAGAAACAAGAACATGCGCTCGGGGCCAGAGTTCGGTGGGCACATGCTGTGCATGCAGGAGGCTGGGTCTGTTTCTGAGCCATGCAAGGAATCAACCCATGAGCATTCTGCCAGGATCAGCCCATGGGCACTGCCTGGAAGAAAATATCACTGGATGCTGATACCTAGTGGGGCCCCCAGAGCAGGTTCACTGACCCAGGGAGTGGCTCGGAGAGCTGAACTGTGGACACTTAGCTTCATTTCCAAGGCGCTTCAAAGGCAAGGGCCTCAAAGAAGTCAGACAAGGGAGCAACACTCATTCTAACTGCAAAACCCACCCGACATGCCTGCAAACTTCAAAACTCTGGAACTTACTAAAGCCAGGAATTCTTTGAGTGATGAACAAAAAAGGAATCACACTTCTGATCAGCATGTGAGCAGCGCTGCTCAACTAGACTATCTGATTTGGCACTGTTGAGCCAACACAAAAAAGCACTGTCTACTGGGATATATATTTAAACTTTTGATCATCCTAAGCCAGATCTATTTAAATGTCAGCGGACAGCAGAACCATCGAGGAATCTTGCTTGAAACCAGCCCTTCAGCTACCATCTCTAAAACCTTCATTTCTAACTGCTGCGCGGGCACTGGACATTCATCTATGTCAGAAGGCAAAACACAAAATGATCTCTCAGCTTTCTGAATTCCAAGTCGGCATAGGGCCAGAAAGGGCGATCTACCAGCATCTGTGTGTATAAGAAAATTCATGTGTTGGCCAGGCAGATATCATATTCACAGGGAATACTCTGGGTGGTAAAGAAACTTCAGTGCTCTTTCATTTCTGAACTTAAGGCTAAAAGAAAGGCCCAGGAGAAGTCCTAGTGTAATGCCTTTAAAAGAGAAAAGGGGATTATTCTTCTCTCCCTTCTCATAACACGACACATGCCATAACCATGCCGCCGGACCCTGTGACACACTGTTTCACCTGGTCCTCGTCTCAAGGGACCCAGGCCCAGTAGCCAACAACCTCCAGAATTCAACCACCACCATCACACTTCAGCCAAGCCTCAGCCACGAGTGAACATATTCCTGAACCACTCGACATCTCATATCTCACACCACCCATATTCCAAGAGTAACGCACCACATTTGATGGGGTTTAAAGTAAGAGGCAACCAATCTTAGAGGGAAATTTTTTTTTCACACATATACACACACTATATATACATACATATATATGTACGTATGCACACACACACACACACACACAAGCATACAAGATTCAACCTTTAACAGAATGTTGCTGATCTCTTATAGAAGAGCTTAATGGGCCCTGGGTGAAATACAACAATCTTCACACACTTCCTCTAAGGAAAGTTTTTTGGAGCATTTTCTGCGGTTTTTCATAACAAGCAATACAAAATCAATTATTTCGGTTCCTATTTGAGCTTGGGTTGGGGTTGGGGATAGTAACATCTGAAATATGGCGGTGGGAAGGTGTAAGGGTGGTGGGATTGTTGTCCAAACATTAAATGTAATCAAATATTGTGAACTACTTTATAAATTTTTTTAATTTAAAAAAAAAGAGAAGGGGGAAAAATACAACCTTTGTAATGTTACAGTAGCTACTGCACTAAAGTAAACCTTCCCCAACACTTCTCATCTAATTACAGATTCCTCTTCTCACAGGACTTCTTCAGTGTGTGATGAAAACTGAACTGTGAAATAATTGAGATAGGGATTTAGAGATTTGGTACAGCAAACTTCCTAATAAAAATGGTACAAATGGGACTCTTACAGCTATTGTTATATATTAAATCTTATTTGATTGATTTAACGTATCCCAAATTACAACCATAAGGTAGAAGGTTGCAATTATAGTTTTATTGATTCATCATTAAGTTTTAATCAAGCTACTGCTACAAGTAATGGTTATTATAGCAATATTCTTTTGTTTCTAAGTTTCTATTGTACACTTATAGACAGTCTACAAATATGGATACATTCAGTATCAAAATACTCTATTGTTTTTAAGAAAACTGCCCATAACAATTGTACATCAAAGCAAATGTGTGAAAGATGACGACTGTATCAATTATTTTATCACTATACCTTTTGACTACTAACAATATGTTTTTCTTTTACCTACAAAGATCTGTTTTCTCAAAATTTATGTTTCTGTTACTTTACTGACCTCACTTGTAAGAATCTGAAATTAAATTTTAATGCTCTATGCAAATGGAACAAGTTACTAAAACAAGAAGACAGTGTGTATACTTCTCAAGCATTTATTGAAGAAAAAGTACAAAATAAATTAAGAAGCTTTTGTTTTATTTTTGGTTTGAGGGCCACACCCGGCAGTGCTCTGGAGTTCCTGGAGGGGCCTACCATATGGGGTACCAGCGACTGAATCTGGGTGGGCCACAGGCAGCGCAAGTACCTTATGCACTGTACTATGCCAGCAGCCCCTGCACTCTGACTTTAAGTCATTATGATAAGAAGCCAAATGATCGATACAGCATTGTCTCATTATTTGGTAAATGATTTTTTTGGGTAAGTGAACTAATGATTGGTTCATATTAATAACCCAAGTATCTTGGGGAAAAAAATCAGTAACCTGTAACTGTTAACAGGCAGAGCTTCAATACATATCCAGGAACAATCCTGCCACTGTGTCATTCAAATCTTCCGTGGTCTTTAACATCTGCCTGGTCTTAAGACTATGAGACAGACCTCTCCAGCAAAGGTTACGGTTTCATTCATTTCTCCTTAGACTTCCTGCAAGTTGTGGGCGCTGAAGAGACAGTACAGGGGCGGATGCTGGTTGGATGCCAGCATTGCACCTGGTCCCCTGCACACCTCTAGGAATGACCCCTGAACAAAGAGCAGGAGAGCCCCTGAGCACTGTCAAACATGGCCCATAACAAAAGTTCTGGCAATTTTTGTTTTATATTTGAGGCCTGCCGGGCTCTCCGAGAGGGACAGAGGATTCGAACCCGGGTCAGCTGCGTGCAAGGCAAATGCCCTGCCCGCTGTGCTATTGCCTCTAGACTTAGTTCAGGTGAGGTCAGGGGTTATTATATGGAACTGAACCATTTTAATTGCGAGATCTGGCTAAGCAGGTGATACAGGGCTGTTACTTTGCTGGACAGAAGCTTCAGAGCAGGTGATCAGGAAGGGAAGAAGAATCCAAAATGCCGAAGAGCCAGGACAAACCAGAACTCATGTATGACCAACCTCGATGCTGTGGGGGACCTGATGTGCAAGCAGACACCCTTCACTTCTGAATCAGAACTTAAAGAAGCTGCAGAGGATTCCTGGGAAGCTAGAGAAGCAAGGCCTGGCTGCTGCCCAAGGAACACCGGTAAATGAAGTGTATGGACTGCAGCAGAGTTCAACCTACATGAAACTTCTAAACAAAAACACAAATTCCATCTCACACAAATTTGTGTGTGTGTGTGGCGAGACTAACCTAGAATGACCATCAAATGAGAAGTCTAGAAAACAAAGTCCCAGCTCAGTTATGTTAACTTTATACTAAGACAGGGCACCTGCATAATTAATTTTAATTTTTCTATATAATTATTTTAGACTTATCTCTGGTAAATGGCTGAATTTTTCCTTTCGTCCTATCTAGACTCTCGTAACTATCATGTTTGATTCATTTACATGTACTGGGATTTATCACTTACAAAGACTTGTCTAAAAAATATTAAAAAATAAAAAGGACTTGGCTGAGATGTGATCCCGGGGGCCGTATGTGTGTGGCCTCTCGAAGCTGCACGAGCATGACTCCAAAGGCCAGCTAAACTACTTTTGGTACAGGCAACTCCTTGCAGAAGTGTGGCCCCATGCCTGCCCAGAAGGGGAAAGGTTTTTCTCTCTCTAGCCTTTTCCTTGCAGGGGTGGGAGGGAGGGAGGGGGCGGGCGTGGCGACCGACCGCCATATTATGACGACCACAGATGAGAGTTACAAGCTTGCAGTGGTCCAATATCTGGAAGAAATTTCCCTGGACTAAATTGCTGGGTTTTTTTCGGTTGTGGAATATGGGCACTGGTGAAGGGATGGTTGTTCGAGCATTGTATAACTGAAACTTAAGCCTGAAAGCATTGTAATTTTCCACATGGTGATTCAATTAAATAAATAAATAAATAAATAAAAAGGACTTGTCTCTTAAAATGCAAGTAGTGACTATGGTAAAGATATATGCATGGCTGATCTGCATTTCTGATTTTTACATGCACAACTGGTTACTTACCACTTCTCCAGCCGAGGCAGCCAACATATGCTTCATAGGCACCAAATATGAAGATGAATCAGTGTGCAAAGAACTTTTCACATATTCATAGGTGATAAAAAAAGCAGAAGCTGAAATTTAAAATAAGCCAATCTTTCAAAAGTTAAACACATATTCAAACTTAATATTTAAAAAATCTAAACTCTATTAAGTTATAATGAATAAAGGTAACAGTTAACATATTTTCCCCATCCACTTACAAAACTATTATATGCCCCAAATTTATAAAAAACAAAATTTGTGCCCTGAAGAAGCCTAAGGGCTAATCTGGTATTAACCACTTCAAGTACTAAAGTCAAAACACTTTTGGAATTTTTTTGTTTTTGTTCTTGGGCCGTACCCGGCTGTGTTCAGGGCTTACTCCTGGCTCTGCACTCAAGGGTCACTCCTGACAGATTCAGGAGATCACATGGGCACCAGGGATTGAATAGGGTCAGCAGAGCGCAAGATAGGCACCCTACCAACTATAAACTATTACTCCAACCCTTAAAATCACAACATTTTTAGTGAGCTTTTTATATGGAGTATGAAGCCTTAGGGGGCTGAAAGACAGCCTAGGTGTTAAGGCCTTTTACATGATGTTGACCTAGTCTGAATCCCTAGCAACATATATGGTTCCCAGAGACCGTCAAGGGGTCACTACTGAGCACAGAATCAGGACTAGCCCCTGAGCACTGCCAGATGTGGTCCTAACCTCCTACACACAAGCCACAAAAAAGGGAAAGGATGTAAATTTTTATAATCCAAAATATCTTTGGCCAAGAAAAAATGGTCAAGAAAAATTAACTATGCAGATTTATAAACAAGATGAAACTAAAAACATATACTTTACCCCAATAAACCATGTCTTCCAGAATATTTCATAGCTGATTACACCAGTCACCATGGCTACTTTTTGCTACATCAGCTCCTCAAGGCAATAATCAACTATTTGAGGAAAGAGGAGGGGGTGAGGAGGAGTCTCCCCAGCAGTGCTCGGGGAACTTAGGGGCCACGCTGGCTAATTCTTGGCCAACCAGGCTAGAGGTTCTGAGTAGTATATTGGGGCTGGTGATACTGAGGATCATCCAGGGATGATCAACTTAGGGATGCTCAGAGGCCACCAGGGCAACATCCAGCAGTTCTGGGAGGGGCGTCAAGGGGCTGCACCTGGCAGTGCTCAGGGGACCATATGGGTGGGGGAGGGAGGGCTAAAACTAAACTGTGTTCAGCTGCATTCTCAATTACACAAGAAGTCTAAAGATCTTCCTTGTACTGTATGCAAATTTCACTAGAGATAAGTAAATGGCTCAAACACTGCAAAAGTGTTGAACAAGGTCACACTGTGGTCAAGGAGAATGTAAACAGTGCCAGAACTTAAGAAATCTGGAGCAGTGATTTTCTGAGTAAGAATGTTAAGTATGCGAGTGAGTGCGTGTGTGTGTGTGTGTGTGTGTGTGTGTGTGTGTGTGTGTGTGTGTGAGAGAGAGAGAGAGAGAGAGAGAGAGAGAGAGAGAGAGAGAGAGAGAGAGAGAGAGAGAGAGAGAGAGAGATCACTGCTTGAGTGGTATTTTGGTTTTTGTTTATTTGCTTTTGAGTACTACTCAAAGTATTAGTAAACAATGGAAGTATCTGGGCCAAGCAGATGCATTCTTTGCATGCATCATAGGGACCCCAATTTAGTCCCCAATGCCCCATAGTCCCCAACACTACCAGGTAGAGCCCAGGAGGTCCCTGGAGGGAGGTTCTGGTGGTCACCAGCAGCACAAGATCCAAGTAGCACTGCATTCTTGGGCTCCAGCTCACCAATAACTGACCCAGATGGTTGGATTTGGCCAGCAGTGGCCACCAGTCATCATGAATACTTCTTGGGATCCACCCTCCTCCCATACATACACACACAAAACTGAGTATCTGAAAAAATTGTAATAATTATATTAATTAAAACAAATCGTACAGGGGCTCGAAAGATAGTACAGTAGGTAAGGCACTTGATTTGCATATAGTCAACCCTGGTTTCATCACCAGCACCCCATATGGTCCCTGGAGCCCGACCAGGAGTGGTCCCTGAGCTCAGAGCCAGGAGGAAGCCCTAAATAGAGCTGGGTGTGGCCCCCAAAATTATAAGAATACTGAACATAGAATAAGAGGGCCACACATAATGTGACTTAAAAAAGCAAAGCCAAAAGTAAGTCACTGGAAGGAGATTATCCAAGAGAAAGTCGCTGGTAACCAATTACATCATCCAAGATAGGTCAGGCAGGTGTAATAACCTAAATCCATCTGCTCCACAGAATCTCTAAAGTAGAAGTAATTGCCAGACAGGTTAGCTGGGAAACTACCCAAACTCCTGGATCCTAGCAATCTATAGACTAGTTAAACCTCTGGCGGCAGCAACAGCATCTGTGTTTTAAATTTGTTTTAATTTTCGTTAATGTATTTGTGGCGATGGAGGGCTGGGCCACATCTAGCAGTGCTCCAGGGGCCATACATGGAGCTGGGGGTTCAAATCAGGATTCCAGCTGTCACTGCCACATGCAAAGCAAGTGAATTATAGCCCGTACTATTTTTCAGCCCCAGCATCAGGACTTCTTTTTGAGGGTTGTGGGTGGAGGCACGGCTGGGCTACACCCACAGTGCTCTGGACTTACTCCTGGCTCAGCACTCGAAGATCACTGCTGCCACTGCTTCAGGGGACCATGTGCAATGCTGGGCTCCGCCCCAGGCCAACCGGTCAGTGCCCTACCCACCGTACAGTCTCTAGCCCCAGCATCAGCACTCTCAAAGACGCAATGTGTGAGAACTGCTGCTCTAAGGCATCGGAAAACTGGAACAAGGCGTTAAGGTCTTTAACTGGAATTTTAACACCAAAATCCAGTTTTAGAAGAGGGCTTGTATTTTTTTCTATTGCAATCAGCTGGAAATCTATAGCACTAGCTGATTCAAAAGTTTAACAAGTTCAGAAAATAAGTTACAACCAATAAGCCATTATCTTTGCTTCATAGCAGTGAGAAAAATCAATACAATTTTTACCATTAGGGAAGGATCCAATAGCAGTAGAAGGGACGCCAGCATATATCCCACGAAAACCACCAGCCTTCTTAAATCCTTGGGGACTCTGCAGCCTGGTTTTAATGGTATCCAGTGGAAATAATATCAAGTCCACACAAACACCTGCTACTCCACCAGCCTTCAAGAAAGGGAAAAAGTGGGAGAGAGAAAAGGTTCAAAAGGTTACAATAAACTGTCAATCCCTGAGAGAAAAAAAAATGCAATAAAATAAGCCTTCTGCCATTGGGGGTAAAGATGTTTTTAAGTAGAGATTTTTAAAAACCTTTGTAAAGATTTTTTTCTTTTCCTGTTCTCATTTTGATTGTGGGACCATGGTTTACAATACTGTCAATCATACTTTCCATGCATACATCCTTGTACCAGCACTCCCCTCCCAGAGAGCCTGCTACCCTCCCCCACGGCCCTCCAATGTCCCCCCAAGACCCCTCCCCTAAGCTCAGTTCTATAGAGAGAATCTCTAGTTCCAATGCCTTTAGCAATTTGTTGTTTCATCACTATGAATCTTTATATCCCACATATGAGACTTTTTTTTTCTATTGTGGAGGTGGTGACACCTACACATATACAGATGAGTAACACTAAACTCCAGAAATTCCACAAAATCATAAATCAATGATAAGTTGATAAAATATTTTCAAGAACTGTGTGTCTTTCTAAAAAAGCAGTCTTTAAAGCATATTTCTCATACTCATCACACTGGCATAATCAAAGAAACTTTCACCAAGATACTTCAGTGAAATAATCATTATTGCATCGTATTTTCAACTGTAGGTTTTAATGATTTGATTTTGGATGCATTTTGATGGTGTGCTGGGGATCAAACCCAGGGCCTCCCAGGGCTGCAAAGCAAACACTGCTCAGAGCCTCTCCCCAGCCCCACCTTTAATACATTAAAAATGTGTTTTTAATACTCTCATGTGGTTTCAAATGTAAACAAGCAAACAGAATTCAGGAAGGGAAAGAATCCAGTCTCCTTCCCTGGTCCTAGTAAGTAACCAAATTTATTCAGTAGTATCGGAGAGCCCGGCAAGCTACCGAGAGTATCCCGCCCTCACAGCAGAGCCTGCCAAGCTACCCGTGGCGAATTCAATATGCCAAAAACAGTAACAACAAGTCTCACAATGGAGACATTACTGGTACCCGCTCAGGCAAATCGAGGAGCAACGGGATGACAGTGATACAGTGATCCTTTCAAAGTAACTTCAGACACAAGCAAATCTGGATACCTTTTCTTTAAAATAAAAGGCATATATGTGCTGCCTTGCACCTAATTGTTTTTTCTCATTTGACTATCTTAGTTGTCCTATATGTCAGACCAAATGTTAAATATTTGTCTTTCAGCTAATTTTAACTAATGAATCTCCTTTTTAAGACCTGCATTTTACAGATTAATAATCCTGATGAACTTAGATCTGTATTTTAAGTTCACATTTAATAATTCCTATTTAAAGGATACATGTAAAGTTCATCCTCTAAGCATATTAATATTGATGTGTTTATTACAAATACGTTAATTTTTATAATTAATAAATTATAAATTTTAATTATAGTTTTTAGATTCAGTGAATAAATGGAGAGGGAAGGAATTACATTTTCCTAGAGGACATTAAAATCTGGCCCCAGTTTATCATCACCCAAAGAAATACCGTATTGCTTCACAGAAGTTACAGTTTCTGTTTACACCTCAAGATTACAGTGAAATCGATATCATATTTTAAAATTGGAGGGGCTAGAGTGATAGCACAGCGGATAAGGTGTTTGCCCTGCACGCGGCCGGCCTGGGTTCGATTCCCAGCATCCTATATGGTCCCCTGAGTACCGCCAGGGGTAATTTCTGAGTGCAGAGCCAGGAGTGACCCCTGTGCATCGCCGGGTGTGACCCAAAAAGCAATAAATAAATAAATAAATAAAATTGGAGAGCAGGGGCTAGACTGATTGCACAGCCAGTAGGACACTTGCCTTGTATGTGGCTAATCCAGATTCAATCACCACCATCATGTATGGTCCCCTGAGCCCATCAGGAGTGCTACTTGAGCACTAAGGCCAGGAACACCACAGGGTATGGATTAAAGTCCACAAAATAAAAAATAGAAATAAAAAATAAATGATTTATGTAAGACGTTAAAAAAAAATACCCAGTATCAGGGCCAAAGAGATAGTACAGTGAGTAGGGTGCCTGCCTTCCATGCGGCCCAACCAAGTTCAATCTCCAACATCCCACGTGGTCCCCCGAGCCTGCCAGAACTGATCCCTCAGTGCAGAGCCAGGAGTAATCCCTGAGTATCATTGGGTGTGGCCGCCCAAGCCACCAAAACTAAAACCAAAAAACCACCCAGTTTTGTTCAAACATTCCAAGTTCAAAACAACGAGCTGGGTGGGGCCCAAGGGGCAGCTCCGAAGCAGAGCACGTTTGCCCGCCAGCACTGCCCCACAGGCTGCAGTGTGATCCCCAGAGTGCCATCTCAGCTGCACTGAGACCAGTGCATGGCACCCCAGTCACCACAGAGACAAAACGGGGAAACAGTTAAAAGCTCTGTCGAGGGCCAGAGCAATAGGGTAGTGGGTAGGACAGACGGTAGATCGTTCACCTTGCATGTGAACGACCCAGGTTCAATCCCCAGCATCTCATATGGTCCCCAAACCACCACAGGAGTAATTCCTGAGTGCAGAGCCAGGAGTAACCCCTGAGCATCACTAGGTGGGACCCAAAAAGACAAAAATTGAAAATTACAGAGCTTTTAATTTTTCATTCTGTGGATTTCCAACAAGCTCAGGGGGGGACACAGCAGATTTCCTACTAACTCTCTACTCTACCGAGGCTCCTACAAGCCCATTACAGGAGTTTACTGCCAAAATGAAATTACTGAGAGCAATCCAAATGTGCCAATTTTTTGGTTAATAAGGTCAATTATTAAAACCGGTTTGCATTAGAAATATCCCCATAAACCTTGCACGCAACTGAATGGCGGATCTTCGACAACAGTCACTCAAAGGTCACGAAGGTCTCCTCCACCATAATGCCAGAAGTATCACAACCAGAGCACCACGCTAAGGCAGCAAAAACCCCACATGGCCAGGAGAGAATGCCCACCCAGGATTTCCACCTGGAGAGCTTAGTGGCCTTTCCTAAGCCACAGGAAAGATTCAAAAGTAATGCAGCCATTGTTTTTAAGTCAACCCTCTCAACACTTTTCTCACTTTTGTGAAAAGATTTTATAAAAATTTCAGCATGAAAATAAAATCTTTTGCCTGTTTTCATTTCTCAAAGCACAAAGAGAAGTAAATTCATTGTGAGAATGTCTTGTTATGCCTGGATTCTTATCAAAATTCACTCTGATTTTTTCTTTAATCTTAGGAGAGGGCTCAGAGAGATGCTTCCCAGGACTGTTAAATTTTAATCAATAAGGTAATTACTCTTTTAATCTATGTGACTACTTTGCATGCATTGATTTTTTTTAACCATTCTTTCATCAGGATTCTTACCTCGTGAGAATGAAATGACCGAATTCAATCTACTTACACAGTAAAACATGAATCAAAAGTTACTAATTGCTTCTGTGGAGCTCAAACTTCTCTGACTCAAGTATCATTAAAATTCATGAGGCTTTTGGAAAACTAAAAAATGTGCAAAAACAGAGTCACATGGCAGCAACACATTTAAGAGTTAAACAAAAATTTTAAGCAGGTATGTAATTTCTGCATCAGTACTACATAGAAAAAAAAGATTGACAGTATTACTCGAACATAACTATAATATTCGAATGAACTAAATCAATTATATCCTTATATCCTACCAAATTCTTTTTATTTGCTCTGAGAAATTTGTTTTACATATGGTCATTTATCGAAAGTTTATCAAGCAAATGACTAATTTCTAGATGATGGTAGCTTGCACTGAAAATTGCAAGGACATGGGGCCAAAGTATACGACAGCCTTTCACTTGCCTTTCGCATTGGCTGTCCCAGGTTTGATCCCCAGCACCCTGCCTATAGTGATCCCTGAGTAAGCCTTGAATCCCACCAGGTGTACCTCTCCCCTACTTTCCCCCCAAAAAAGGAAGAAAGAAAACTGCAAAACTATGTAAATCCCAAATGAATAGAACTTAACCCAGATGAAACAGTAAACCTTACTAAAGTGTAACAAGAGGCTGGTACTTTGGTATTATATGAATGAAATACACCTCTCTATCATAATTTAACCAGTGATAAAAATGCTAATAGCTGGGGGCTGGAGCGATAGCACAGTGGGTAGGGCGTTTGCCTTGCAGGCAATCGACCCAGGTTCAACTCCCAGCATCCCATATGGTCCCCTGAGCACCGCCAGGAGTAATTCCTGAGTGCAAAGCCAGGAGTAACCCCTGTGCATCGCTAGGTGTGACCCAAAAAGTAAAAAACAAAAAATAACAACAACAACAACAAAATGCTAGTAGCCCTATGAGGAAGAATCTCACCAGTGCTTTGAAATTACTATGCAAATTTTTAAAAGCAAGAATACAGGACCAGAGCAATAGTACAGCGGGCAGGGGCTTGCTTTACATACAGACAACCCGGGTTTAATCCCCAGCATCCCATATAGTCCCTCATGCACTGCCACAAGTAATTCCTCAGTGCAGAGCCAGGACTAACCGCTGAGCACTGCTAGGTGTGACCCAACACAAACAAAAAAAGGGGCAAGATTACATGCAATAAAATGTTTTTCAAAAGGTAGCCGACTCAACAATAGGGGAAAAATTACTGATGCTCAACCAGAGAATAAAACCAAACCATTTGTCTAATTTACCCCAAGAAAATCAACACAGTTCAAACAGCAGCTAACATCCACCCAAAACATTAATAAGGCTTCTCTGGGGAGCATTCCTTCTTGACATTCTCAGGTTCTCTAAAAAGGAGCCCGCAGTGGGTAATCACCTCATCAGAAAACTGCTGCTTCTGCTTTCTGCAGTGTCTTCTTCCCTGTTTATCCATCCCCCCTGCAGTGATCCTTGCCCCCACTGTACTTATCATAAAAACTTCCTCAAATAGGATTTTTATCTTACCATTTTCCAGCCTATACACCTTTCAAATATGCCCAGAGCTCAAAAGGTAATGGGGGGGAGGGGAGTAGAACTTCTAGACCAGCCTATCCCTACACCCGCCACACCCACCAACTGCACTTCGCTTCTTAGCTTCTTAGCCTCTCCTTTCCTCCAACTCATCTCATTTCCCTCATTTCTAGGACTTTATACACAGGCTCCTTCCGCAGGAGCCTAGATTTAGATTTCTCTACTTACTTATACACTAATCTTAATTTTAATTCTGTAACTGAGTACGTGGCTATTTGTTTAACATCTGTGTGTTTGTTCACCTAGGTGTTTCCTGCACCAGTACACAGCAGGCACTTAATCATGCAGGCATTCATTTTTTTAACTTAAAAATGCATGAATTAGGGACCCACAAAACAGAGGGTAGGGAGCTTGCCTTGCATACAGCCAACCTCACATCCCATATGGAGCTATTCCAAATCTCTTATTACTTTTGCTATTATTACTGCATATATTATTCCAATTGTTACATAATATTCTGATACACCAATATTTAAGAACTTCCAAAAGACTGAAGAGTACATACACATACTAAATTCATGTAACACCTAAGACCAAGAGTTCAGAGAGACAGTAAAATAGGTAAGGTGCTTGCCCTGCATGAGGTTGACCTGCTTTATCCCCAGCACCTATTATGGTCAGTTCCTCAAGCACCACCAAGAGTGATCCCTAAAAAGAGTCTGGAGTGAGCCCTGAGTACTGCCAGGTATGGCCCAAAAAAACAAAAATAAGTAAAATAAAACCTAATAATTGGGGCTGGAGCGATAGCACAGCAGGTAGGGCGTTTGCCTTGCACTCAGCCCACCCGAGTTCAATTCCCAGCACCCCATATGGTCCCCCGAGCACCACCAGGAGTAACCACTGTGCATTGCTGGGTGTGACCCAAAAAGGAAAAGAAAAAAACCCTAATAATTAATTCATACATGAAGCCTGTAAAGTCTTTTACTAGTAGTCACAACTTGAAAGCTTCACAAAATTCTGTTTTTTGGACTTACTCATCATACAGTAATACTTGGCAAGAACAATCCAGCATCAAGTTCAAAAGCTTAAAGAGAGGGGGTCATAGTGATAGTACAGTGGGCAGGGCACTTGCCTGCATGTTCAATCCCCAGCAACCCATATGGTCCCCAGAGCTTGCCGGGAGCACTTCCTGAGTGCAGAGCAAGGAGTAATTCCTGAGCACCACAGGTGTGGCAAAACAACAGCAGCAGCAATGTAAAGAGAGGGGCTGAAGCATTAGTACAGCACATAAGGCCCTTGTCTCACATGCAGCTGATCAGAGTTCTATCCCAGGCACCACATCTGGTGCCCAACACATGGCCAGGAGTGATCCCTGAGCACAGAGCCAGGAGTTTAAGCCCTGAGAACCGCTGGGTGTGGCCCCAAAACAAAAGCATCCTGAAGACTCTCCCCTTGATCAACTCGACAGGCCTCCACTCCTCATGCGGCTGTCGGAAGGAAACACTGACACGGGCACTACATGCCAGGCACTGCCCTCCAGAGCCAACTTCTTATTTAACCCTCAACATCCCAGCAGTCAGGCCTCTCTCCCTCTTCCCCTCATGCACGCAGCCACTCCAAGGGTTGGGCATTGTTAGAACTTCCTAGGCAGCATCAGACTTCCCCAGACTCCCCTTACCTCGACGTACAGCCACTCCATGTCCAGACCACTTCTATAAACCCTTCTAATGGCTTCCGTTATGCTTCAAATAAAATTCAAATTCATTTCTGGGTATTTGTTTTGGGGCCACACTCAGCTGTGCTCAGGGGACCATCTGAGGTGCTGGGGATCAAACCTGGGTCAGCCACAGGCAAGGCAAGCGCCCTACACACAGGGGCATCTCTCTGACCCTCTAAACTCCAAATTCCTTATGGCCCACAGAGACACCTCAGCCGCTGCTCTCTCTGAACTCATCCACACACTAGACCCCACTTACATTTAAAGCCTTTTCCACCTGAGGGTTTTCTCCCTTTGAACCTTCCCCAGAGTTCAGCAAAATGCTTTGTTCCTTCCCATCTTTTTCGGTCTTAGTTTTAATGACACTTTCTCAGAGCATTGCTGGGAGCAAACCTGGGTTTGATCAATCAATTAAAGTAGGCTGTAAGGGCTAGGGAGTGTAGAGGGTTAAGGTATTTACTTGCATGCAGCTGAACTCTGTTGAAGCCCCAGGACCAGGAGTAAGGGCCAGGACTAAGGCCTGATTAGCACCACCAGGTGTGGCCTGAAAACCAAAAAATAAAAACACCCCAGAGTCTCTTACCTTGATCAACTCTCCAGCCTTCCACTCCTTGTGAAGCGATAGGAAGGGAGTGCCAACACATGTACTAGCATGCCAGACATGACCACCAAACAAAGAGTCGGGAGTAAGCAATTCCTGAGCAACATTGGGTCCAAATCCTCCCACCCCTCAAAAGTAGGTAGCTAGTAGTAGTATTCTATTCTCTTTAGTTCATTTCTTTGATAGTACTTATCATAGATGGGTTTGGTTTACAAGGCTTTATCAAGGTTTTCAGTGAGCAAAGTACATAAAGATAAATCATGAGTTAAATGAATAAAATGATTTGTCTTTGCATACAATAAAATACAACTTCCCAGGTCAGAGAGACAGTACAGTGGGCAGGGCACTTGCCTTGACACAGCTGATCTGAATTTAATTCCTAGCACCCCATATGATTTCCCCAAATCCTGCCATGAATGATTCCTGAGCACTGCCAGGAATGGTGAAGAAAAATAAAAGTTCCTTGAAATTCTACTCATTGATCATGATTTTTTTTTTTTTTTTTTTGCTTTTGGGTCACACCTGATGATGCACAGGGGTTACTCCTACTCCTGGCTTCTGCACTCAGGAATCACTCCTGGCGGTGCTCAAGGGACCATATGGGATGCTGAGAATCAAACCCAGGTCGGCCATGTGCAAGGCAAACACCCTACCTGCTGTGCTATGGCTCCAGCCCCATGATCTTGATTTTTTCCTCTAAAATACATAGAAAAAATTACACTTTCTTGCATGAACGCCAAATCTTAATAAAAATTTAAAATTCTTGGGTCAGAGAGATAGTACCAAGGTAAGCTGCTTAACTTGCACATGGCTGACCCAAGTTCCATCCCCAGCACCCCATTATGGTTCCCCAGTCCCCACCAGGAGTGATCCAAGAGTGCAGCACAGGATTAAGGCCCGAGTACAACTTGATGTAGCCCGAAAACAAACACAGGGAACAAAGAATGTAAACTAGTATTCTTTTTGCATGTACGAGCTCTGGGCACATGAACATAAATACACACACACACACACACACACACAGACCCTCTCCCCACCATTTTTTTAACTCGAGTGTGCACACATACACACATCCTACTATTCTTTTATTAACTCTTACACTCACCTGTTCTTAGCAAATGCATCTGGTATTTCAGAGACTGGCAAGGAGCAAGTAAGTGGACAGAATTCCATGTAACACTGACTGTATCACTGTATATCACTGTCATCCCGTTGCTCATCGATTTGCTCGAGCGGGCACCAGTAACATCTCCACTGTGAGACTTGTTGTTACTGTTTTTGGCATATCGAATACGCCATGGGTAGTCTGCCAGGATCTGCCAGGCGGGCGAGATACTCTCGATAGCTTGCTGGACTCTCCGAGAGGGGCAGAAGAATCCAACCCAAGTCGGCTGCATGCAAGGAGAACGCCCTACCGCTGTGCTATCACTCCAGCCCAACACTGACTGGATGTAACAATACTCTACAACCCTTAGAAATATTTAATAGACCTCACCTGTGTGGGTCTGGTCAATTTACCTAACCTCTTTGTACCTCAATTCCCTCAACTGGAAAATCAAGATAAGACTTTAACTTGGACAGTATTAAATGACTAAATGAGAAATCTATTTAAGGGAAAGAGAGAGAGAAAATAAAAAACCTCCTTTCTTCTGGGACAGGAATGTTGTTAGAATCCCCCAACCACACACACAAAAAAAAAGAAGAAACATGAGCATTTGTACCTCTAAAATCTAACTCAGAAAAGTTTCAACAATTCTAGGTTTAAAACCATTAGTCCATATTTCTGGTTAAGGTTATACTTTTCCCTACTTATACTCTGAATTAGTAGCCCACAATGTTTGCCCTAACATACTTCTATGTTAGGATAAAATATTTCACTGTTGTCTCTCGACAAACTGAGCTAAAGAAGCAAGTCTGCTCTTGTTCATTAAATTATACCCAACACCTGCAACAAACATTTGACAATTTAATTAAATTCCTCTGGGGGTGGGAGAGGGGGCGCTCCGGAGATGACTTAAGGGCTTTGCACCCTGGAGCTACCCCCCAGAACAGCACCACGTGACTCCAGATGCACTGAAATAGTGGCTGTCAACCTGACCTGGTCACTACTGCGTGTGGTAAGCCCTAGTGGGCTATAACAAAGTTTATTCAATGATTTTTTTTTTTTGCACTGGGGGCTTCTTTTGGCTTTTGGTGTTAACCAGTGTTGATTCTCGTCGCTTTCGAAGGAATTACAGGGAGACTGCCTCCACAGCACATCTATGCAGGAAGGCTAGACTACCTGGAGGCAGTTACATATAGATTGAACCAATGAATGAATGTCCTTTCCCGGGGCAGGAAAAGAAGAAAAAGAATCATACAGCAAAACCACAACTTCAGTCTCGCACAGGAGGGGGTGTGAGCGATCGGCGTAAGCACTTTTTTGCTGGATCGCATGATTCTTTAATTCCAAATCTCGGGGGTGGGGGACGGTAACGTAATTAAAGTGTTTTTTTTCCTTCCGTGAATCAGCAAACGAAAAGCTATGACGGAGCACCCAGACTGCTCGCTGCCTCCTCGGGGTAGAAACTGCGGGACGGAACCGAAGTCCAGCGGTCCCAGGAGCGACCCAGCGGCTGCCCCCGACCCGTCTCCCAGTGACCCGAAGACACCTCAGCGCGCAAAACCAGCAGGAAGAGCTAAGGCGGCAGGGCACCGCGGCCCCCGCCCCGCACTCACCAGCAGCGAGGCGGTCAGGCCAGGCCGATCCATAGCCCGCGGGTTCCGTCCACCTACGACTGCAGGGCGAGCACGAGAGGGTCACGGCACCGGGCACAGGGCGCCGCCATCTTGGGGCGGGGCCTGCAGGGCCACTTCCGCGTCACGTGACCTCCGACCCACAACAACTCCACGTGCGACCGGGGCGGCGGGGCAGCCAGAGGCTCAGTAGGAGGAGCCAGGAGAGCGGCTGGAGCCAAGTCTCGCGACGCTTCCCCAGTCTCAAGTCAACCTTGAGACGACTCGGTGAGGGAAATCTCGCGAGCGGATGAGCCGTCCGCTGGCCGGAACGTGCGCTGCCCGGCGCCGAGGGTACCGCGGGTCGGGGGCGTCTGCTGTCTCCCGCACCCGGGGCCCGGTGACGGTGTCACCGGTCTTGCTTTGGTCTCATCTCTTGATTTTGACCTGTCCGTAGTTTGATTTTTCCAAAGAACTATCAGATTAAAGATGTAGAGATACAAATAAGGACGTAGAAAAAAAACCTGAAAACGTTTTCTTGTTCCAGCTGAAGTTAGCGTTCGCTTCTACTGGCAGTTGCTGAACCTCCAACTTTGGTTGCAGTTTATTCTCTGGTTCTCTATGCTAGCAGTATGCTCACTTCGCAGCTCTCTGTAACTACTTAGTAAAAGGCTTAGAGTAGACTGCCTTTACATTTATCAAGCACCATCTAACTATATATAATGTGTGTGTGCACGTATATACCAGCCAACTACATCTCCGTGCTAAGTGATTGACAGACTTTCCTCATTTAATACAACCAACTTGTAAAGTAAGCACCATTACCATCTTCCTGAGGATCCAGGTGCTCCAAAATGTTCATTTCCACTTCAAAATTTCAGAGAACATAGCAGAACCAGGCCTGATATTTTACTTAATGCTCTCTGCATCTTTCTTCAAAGTCCTTGCGTGCAAAGTTTTGTTTGTTTTTTTCAATCTAATATACTACTGCTAGAATCTTTCTTCTTTTCTAGAGAAAGTGATATAAAAATGACAGGATACCTTTAAGGTTTCAGATGCTAAGCAATAACTACTAGATTTGGACAAAACTTGAAGATTGAGTTTCCTTCCTTGTGAGGATAATAATAGCAACTCATTCATTTGGCACTCTTACATACAAGTATGGAAATGGCAAGTTCTTAGTTTCTAGCTTATAAGAGCTATACTCTGAAGATTATAATGTCACTTCTGTGCTTTATGACTTCCTGTTACTGTCCACGTCAACCAAATTTATTTTGTTTTTAGGCCATACTGGTGGTACTCAGATATTACTCCTTGCCCTGTGCTCAGGGAATCAGTCCTAACATGCTAAGGGAACGATATGCGGTACCAGGGATAAAACCTGGGAGGGCCACATGCAGGCAAAAGACTTTCCTCATTTACTACAACCAACTTGTCAAGTATGTATCAACTGCTGTGTTTGCTTCTTCTAAAAATTTAAATGCATCGGGCTGGAGAGATAGCACAGCGGGTAGGGCGTTTGCCTTGCACACGGCCGACCCGGGTTCAAATCCCAGCATCCCATATGGTCCCCTGAGCCCGCCAGGTGTGATTCCTGAGTGCATGAGCCAGGAGTGACCCCTGTGCATCGCCGGGTGTGACCCAAAAAAGCAAAAAAAAAAAAAAAAAAAAAAGAATTTAAATGCATCTTTATTGTGAGTGGAAGGACATGGAAGAAGAAGAAAATAAACAAGCACTCAGAGTATGATGGGGCAAATCCAAAGGTGCTCAGGGCTCACTTCTGAAAGTGGCTCCGTGGGCCTTCTGGAGTGCAGAGGACTGAACCAGAGATCGCGGCATGCAAGGCAAGCACCTTAACCCCTATCATGTCTCTCTCAGCCCCAGGAGTATTTCTTCTCTGTCTTCTTCCTGACTCAACCCATTTCTCTAGAAGAGCCTGTCCTCTGCCTCTCTTCCCTCATCTGGACCTTTGGTAATGCACCTTCCACCCCTCCTACCACCACTGTGAGTCCTAGCTGCCCTTTTGCCTTATTGATTTTCTAACATTGATCACAGCTCTCTTCCAAATCATTTGCATGCCCTCTATATGCTCTAGAATTATGACAAATGAGAAGATAGTCTAATTTTAGTAAACATATACATCTTAGTTATCTATTACTGCATGACACACTAACAACTCAGGGCCGCTTGCAACAACAAACATCTTGGAGTTTCTGTGGGTCTGAAATGTGGACATAATTTATCTAGGTAGTGCAGGCGAGGTGCCTCTTGGAGACTAGTTCTGCTGTCAGCAAGGGATGGGTCTCCTCAGAAGTCTCAAGGGGGGGGAGGATCCAATTCTGAGTTTATTTCTAGTGAGGCAGGGTTCCATTCCTCATAAAATATGAGGCAGACTGCAGTTCTAATTTCCTGTGTGTTGACAAAGGCATTTCTTACTCCAATGTCACATTGACCTTTCCATGTGGGAGCTTGCAAAATGGCCTCCAGCTTCCATGAGTGTGAGCAAGAATAAAGTAGGAGTGTTTTGTAGCTTAATCTTTAAGGAGACTTGCTATCACTTCCCATCACACACAGATCATAATACTAGAGCAGGCCTGAAAGGTAACAGGAATCATTGGTGAAAATCTTAGCGGAATATGAACTTAGAAATACTCAGGCGTAGACCAGAAAAAGGCATTTGCCTTGCATGCAGTCCACTTATGGTCCCTGAGCATAGAACCTAAGTCCTGAACACCACCAGGTGTGGCCCCTAAACCAAATAGCAACTACAAAAACAAAAACCATGGAGAAATTTAATAGTATGACTATTTATCCTTGGGAACATAAAAAATGATTTTTCCTGGGACTAGAGAGATAATACAGCAGGGAGGGCTTTTGCCTTGCATGCAGCCAACCAGGGCTCTATCTTCAGCACCACATATGATCTCCAGAGAACCACCATATGTGATCCCTGAGCACAGAGCCAGAAGTAAGCCCTGACCACTGACAGATGTGGTCTGAAAAAATAAAGAAATATGTGTTTCCCTGTTTTCCTTTTTCTCTGCTGGGCATTTCTAATTTATTACTACCACAATGATTTTTTGATCATTAAATCATTTGTTGTTGACCTAGCTCTATCTGACAAGCTATCAACTAAAGCTAGGACAACAGCAAATAATTTGTATTGCTTAACTTCTTAACCCTCTCTATGAGTCCCCACACCAGGCTGTCTTCACTGAGGTACCCTTTGAGGTATTGTTGATCTAACAAAGATCAACAATATGTTGGGTGGAGAAATTATTCTAAAGTCTTATATTTTGTGCACTGAGTCCCCATCAGTGTGGCATGACTGTTACATTGAAATACAGCACTGAAGTGCCCTTGCTATGATTGCTCCACCCTGTTGAAGTGACAACTGATAATTAAGGTCACCCTGTGATATCTAACCCCGATGATAATGACAGTAAATGATCGTTCTCAGCCATTAACCATTGTTATATTCAAGGACAAACCAAGCTATATATCTGCAATATATACAATAATGGCAAAATCTAAATGGCTGTGATCTTCCTATTATGCCACCATTAATTAGGTCTTTTGACTAAGTCCAAGTAAGAATATTATCTTCTTCAAGTGAATTTCATTAATTTTTAGTTAGCATATGTAAGTATTCCTGTGCTTAGCAGGTCCAAGAATACACCTATTGTGATGTACACAATTTTTTTGCATATGGTGCTCAAGAGACCATGCTATAATGGGGATTGAACCCAGCACTCCCACATACAAAGCCTGTACTCCATTTCTTTATGCCATCTTCACTTAATTACACTTAATCTTTCACTGTAAACATCATGTTTCCACAAAACATAGAACCTAGATAAGAAGTCAGCCTCTTGTCCAATGTATTTATCCTTGATGCCCAACCCTTTACCTAATCCTTCGGAGACACACTTTCTTCTCTCCTTTTTATCTGCAGAACACTTCAGGTGACACCTTCAAAATCATAACCGAATGACTGAACCAATTGTAAGAATCTTATCTTGGGCCAGGGAGAAAGCCCAAAGAACTGGTGCACATGCTTTCCTTAAGAGAGACCCAAACTCAGTCCCCAGCACCAGTAGTTTACTGGGTACTGTGCTGCTACTATCCCCTAAACACTGCTAAATCCAAGACAAAAAACTTCTTATAGTACCATAGCCCAATCTGACATCTCGGCATGAGTGAAAGAAATTGCAATCACCCTATGTTATATCCTATGTACACATCTCTTTCCCTGTCTGCATTCTAGCTTAACCCAAACTGTCACCTTATGATTTAGCTATTGCAACCAAACCTGGACTCCTGGTTTCCGAAAGGAAACAATAAAAGCAAAAAGAAAGCCATTTCCATTTTGGAAGACAGTTTGGCAGCTTCTTACAAGGTTACACATGTGATCTAGAGATGATGCTCCTTGGTATTTTATCAAATAAACATAATTGATGTCCACACAAAAACCTGCACATGGGACCATAGATGTAGTACATGAATTAATGCACTGGCCTTATACCCAGCTGACACCAGTTCAATTCTTGGAACACTGTGTATGGTCCCCTGAGCACTGCAAGGAGTAATTCCTGAGAAAAAAAGCCACGACTAAGCCCTGAGCAGTGCTGGTATTTATAATTACCCAAACTTGGACACAACCAAAATGTTCTTCAATAGATGAGTGGTTAATAAATGGTGGCACATTCAGACAATGAAATAATTTCTCAGGGCTGGAGCGATAGCACAGTGGGTAGGGCATTTGCCTTGCATGTGGTCGACCCAGGTTCGATTCCCAGCATCCCATATAGTCCCCTGTGCACCACCAGGGGTAATTCCTGAGTGCAGAGCCAGGAGTAACCCCTGTGCATTGCCAGGTGTGACTTCCCAAAAAAAAAAAAAAAAAAAAGAAAAAAGAAAAAGGAAGAAATAATTTCTCTCGAAAAGAAATGGAGAAGTCTAGGTATGCAGTTTAACTGTAGAGTGCTTGCCTTGCATGTATGAGGCATGATTTTGATCCCTGGCATTGCTAAAATAAAGGAGGACAAGAGAGAAAATGAAATTTATATGACTAAATTAAAAGTAAATCTGAAAAAGGCTTTAAACAGTTTCAACTATATGACATTATAAATAAGACAGAACTATAGGGATGGTAAAAAGATTAGTGGCTGCCACAAGTTAAGGGAAAAAATAAAAAGTCAGGGCATAGATAATTTTAAGGAAACTTAACTATTTTGCATCATGCTATCATGATGGACACATCTGTCAAGACAAAATTACCCCAGACCTATTTCCCTGGGATAAACCATGGATTTTGGATGATACTGATGTTTCATCATAGGTTTTTATCAATTGTATCAAATGTGCCACTCTAGTAGGGGTGAGAGTGAAACAGAGATGAGGGTAATCTCCGTTTGGGGGAGATAATCTCCCTCCGGTGGGGGGTGTTGATGGTCAAGGAGTCTGTGGGGGACAGGACTTGGGTTCTTGGCAGTATTTTATAGGAACTCTGTGCTTTCTGTTCCATTTTTCCATGAACCTAAAACTGCTCTACAAAATCTTAAAATTTAAAAAAGAAATTGTATTATGTCTTTGACTGGAGTCAAAGTAGAGTGTTTGCCTTGCACGCGGCTGACCCGGGTTCGATTACTCTGTCCCTCTTGGAGAGCCCGGCAAGCTATCGAGAGTATTCCGCCCACATGGCAGAGCCTGGCAAACTCCTTGTGGCGTATTCAATATTCCAAAAACAGTAACAAGCCTCACAATGGAGACGTTACTGGTGCCCACTCGAGCAAATTGGTGAACAATGGGACCACAGTGCTACAGCGCAGTGCTGCTATTCCTTGAGAATTTCAATGATGAAATCATCTAGTCAAGTTCTGCCCTATTAGAAGGTAGGGAGTGAAGAAAGTGGAACGGAGGGAGAGAGAGGGGGAGAAGGAAAAGAGGGAAAGCAAGATAATTAAAAAAAGAAAGACAGTTGTCTTTGAGAATTTTTCTGCAACCCAAATGTTCACCAGCAAATAAATGGATTTTTAAAACCAGGTATATTGAAAACATAATAGAAGAGTGCTTTTTTTAAAAAAGCAATTAAAGGAGAGCCATAGCAATAGTACAGCACGTAGGGTGCTTGCCTTGCACACAGCTGACCAGGGATTGATCCCAACACCCCGTATGGTCCCCCAGCACCAACAGGAGTGATTCCTGAGTGCTGAACCAGGAGTAAACCCTGAACACAGCTGGGTGTGACCCGAAACCAAAAAATAGAGAAAAAAAAATTTAAGCAACAATGGGCCAGGGAGATAGCTCAAAAGAGCCGAATGCACACTTCTATGCCTCAGGCCCCAAGTGTGTCCCTGACACCACATGGTCTCCCCAGCACTGTGTGGTACCCTGGTGGCCCCCAGCACCACCAAGCAGAGACCCAACCAGCTGTAGTAAATTCTGGGCTCCTAAACTAAAACTAAGAGTAGCTCCTTGGCTTTTACACTAGAAAGACCCTTATTTAAAAAAAAAAAAAAAGAAGAAGAACAAAATTTTCAGAGCCAGAGCAATAGTACAATGGATAGGGCATTTATCTTGCATATGGCTACCTGGGTTCCATCCCCAGCACCCCATAATGGACATTCTCAGGTTGGGGAGATAGTGCAAGTAAGATGCTTGCCTTGTATGTGGTTTACCTGGACTTGATCCCTGACACTGACATGGTTCTGCAAGCAGTGCCAGGAATGATCTCTGAGCACAAAGCCAGGAGTAAGCCCTGAGCACTCCTGATCCTGTAACTTGTGTTACATCAGAGTTGCAAGAGGGGGGAAGGAAGGGAGACAGTAATAAGTGCTCTGGCTGTCACATAAGATTCCCCAATAGTTCATTGATCTGGAAAACTTTCTAGGAATAATAGGTTTTACTTTAGAATTCCATTTACCACACCCCCTGCTGCAATTTTATACCATCTTCATTGCAAAACTTAATCAAAAGTTCTGTGGCACTCTGGTCTTTTTACTTATTACCTACCTTCTATCAGGCAAACAGCAGACCTCCATTCGAAAAGGCACGCCCTTTATTCTTCTGAGCCACCAGCCTGTGTCCTAAATGAACGTGTGAGGTTTAATGCCAGAGGCAAAACAAGAACTGCCTTGATCTGTTCCCAGCTGACGCCACCCTGAGTTCAAAGACTCTCTTGAAAAAGGTGAGCTGCCAGGTTCAACAGAACCGGGAATGGGTGACCTCTCCCCATGGCCCCCTGTTTCTGGCAACTTGGCAGTCATGCCCACAATCCACTTCTGGCTGGCACCAGATTGTCTCATCAACCGCCATCATCCGGAGACTCACTGTCTTTCTCTCTCTCAGAATAGAGCATAAAACGACTTGCCATAGCCATGCCGCTGGACTCTGCGCCAGGCTGCTTCATTTGGGGTACCCCAGAGGGTAACAGGTAAGGCCCCTCCCCGACCCAAGGGATCCTGCCCCCACAGCCAAAAACCTCCAGAACTCAACTGCCACCAGAACTCAACTGCCATCATGCTCACAGCCGCTCTCCACACACTCTTGCCCAGTCTCACCCACTTGTAAACCTTTTCCTGGACCACGCAGCTGCATCTCATACCTCACATCACTCATACTCGAGAGTAGTGACCATATTTGATGGGGTTTAAAGCAGAAGGCAACCAATCTTAGAGGGAAATATATTTCTACATACACACATACACACACACACACACACACACACATATATATATATATATATATATAAGTACACAAGGATCAATTTTAACAACACATTAGTAATCTCTTACAGAAGGGCTTAATGGCCCCTGGGTGAAATACAGCAATCTTCATACACTTGGTACTGGAAAAACTGGATAGCTACCTGCAAAAAAATGAACTCTGACCTCTGTCTAATGCCAGGCACAAAAGTCAGATCACAGTGGATTAAAGACCTCAATATCAGACATGAATCCATAAGGTACATAGAGGAAAACGTAGCCAGAACTCTCCATGACATTGAAGATAAAGATGAAACAGCACTAACCATGCAAGTGGAAGCAAACATAAACAAATGGGACTACATCAAATTAAGAAACTTCTGCACTTCAAAAGAAACAGTGACCAAGACAAAGAGCCCACACAATGGGAAAGAATATTTACCCAATGCCCATCTGATAAGGGATTAATATCCAGGATATACAAAACACTAGTAGAATTGTGCAAGAAAAAACCCTCCAACCCCATCAAAAAATGAGGAGAAGAAGTGAACAGAAGGTTCCTCAAAAAAGAAATACAAATGGTCAAAAGACACATGAAAAAATTCTCCACATTGCTCGTCATCAGGGAGATGCAAATCAAACAACAATGAGATATCATCTCACACCACAGAGACTGGCACACATTCAAAAGAACAAACACAACCAGTGCTGACGTGGATGTGGGGGGAAAAGGGACACTCTTTCATTGTTGGTGGGAATGCCCACTGGTCCAGCCTTTCTGGAAAACAATATGGACAGTCCTTCAAAAACTAGAAATCGAGCTTCCATATGACCTCACAATACCACTTCCGGGAGTATATACCGAGGATGCAAAAAAAGCACAGTAGAAATGACATCTGTACCTATATATTCATTGCAGCACTGTTCACAATAACCAAAATCTGGAAACAATCCAAGTACCCTAGAACAGATGACTGGTTAAAGAAACTTTGGAACATCTAAACAATGAAATACTATGCAGCTGTTAGGGGAAATGAAGTCATGAAATTTTCTTATAAATGGATAGACATGGAGAGTATCATGCTAAGTGAAATGAGTCAGAAAGAGAGCAACAGACATAGAAGGACTACACTCATTTGTAGAGCATAAAATAATATAACATGAGGCTGACACCCAAGAACAGTAGATTCAAGGGCCAGGATGATTGCCCCATAGCAGGAAACCTGCTTCATGAGTGGAGGGGAGAAGGCAGATGGTATAGAGAAGGGATCTCTAAGAAAATGATGGCTGGAGGAATCAGTCAGGATGGGAGATGTGTGCCGAAAGTAGATAATGGACCAAACATGATGACCTCTCAGTGTCTGTGTGGCAAAATGCATAATGCCCAAAAGTAGAGAGAGAGTATGGGGAATATTGTCTGCCATGGAGGCAGGGGGAGGGTGGGAAAGGGGGGGAATACTGGGGATATTGGTAGTGGGGGAATGTGCACTGGTGGAGGGATGGGTGTTTGATCATTGTGTGATTGTAACTCAAACATGAAAGCTTGTAACTATCTCATAGTGATTCAATAAATTTTTTTAAAAAAAAAGGTTAATCAGTTTCTGAGAGTCCTGGAGACTGAGTCCAAAAGTCTGTAATGCTATTAAAATTTTCAGGGCATGCTTTTCCCCAGGAAACTATACGCCTCTTATTTTTGACAATTGGAAACAAAGGATTTCAGCTTGCATTATGTGTTCCTGGCTTGGGAACTTGCGGAATCCATACAGCCATCACTACTTGAATATCCCTGATCTTTGCCTCTTTAAAATTCACTGCTATTGACTGACCATGATTTACTTTCAAGAAATGAGCTTTTGGGGTCAGGGAGAAGGTTCAAAGGGCTAGAGTGCATGCTTTGCAGCTTTACATGTGGGAATGCTTGATTTGATTCCTGGCGTCATAAGCTCTCCCAAACAGCACCAGGAGTGACCCCCTTCCCTGAAAAAAGAAGGAAAAAAATAAAGAAAGAAAATGAGCTTTGATAGAAAGACAGCAGAATTCTACCAGGGAAATGAGAAATCAATTGTATTGCCACTTGGTTGGTAATAGACTATTTCACAAAAGCAGGTAATCATCTCTCCTTTTAAAAGTAATTTTGATGATCAATGAGGCTATATGTTGCTTGTAGAAACATAATGAGGAGATCAACTGAGAACCAAGATGTTCATCTTAATAAATCTTGGGAAAGAACAGTTAAAAGTAATGTTCAAAAACTTGAGACTATTGTTGACTAATACAACATAAACTAAAGTACTTGTTGTTCTAAAGTGTTTCAATTATATTTTCCCCAGAATACAATTATGAGTCACTTAATGACATTTTAGTTAATAAGAGATCACATGTACAGGGTGATCCCAATGAACTATACTATATGGCAGTATTTCTTTTTTTTTTTTTATTTTATTTCATTTATTTTTTTTTACAGTTACAGATTTATACATTTTTGTGCTCATGTTTCTCCCTTACAAAGTTTGATAACCCATCCCTTCACCAGTGCCCATTCTCCACCACCAGTAAACCCAACATCCCTCCCCCCTCCCCAGTCCCGTCTCCCCCCACCCCACACTGCCACTATGGCAGGGTATTCCCTTTTGTTCTCTCTCTCTGATTAGGTGTTGTGGTTTTCAATAAAGGTGTTGAGTGGCCATTGTGTTCAGTCTCTAGTCTATATTCGGCCCGCATCATCTTTCCCCCACATGACCTCCAACCACATTTTACTTGGTGTTTCCTTCTCTGAGTTGCCCAGAATGAGAGACTAGCCTCCAAGCCATGGAGACAGCCTCCTGGTACTTATTTCTACTATTCTTGGGTGTAAGTCTTATAGTCTATTATTCTATATTCCACAGATGAGTGCAATCTTTCTATGTCTGTCTCTCTCTTTCTGACTCATTTCATTTAGCATAATACTTTCCATGCTGATCCACTTATATGCAAATGTCATGACCTCATTCTTTCTAACAGCTGCATAGTATTCCATTGTATAGATGTACCAGAGTTTCTTCAACCAGTCATCTGTTCTAGAGCACTCGGGTTTTTTCCAGATTCTATGGCAGTATTTCTTAACCAGCAGCTATTTGGCTCCTTTGGATTACCAGCGTTGGGGAGCACAGGTGAAAAATCAGATTCATAGGACACAGAGGGGCTATAGGGTTAAGACACTTACCTAGCATGTGGTTGACCTGGGTTTGACCTCTGGCACCCCATGTGGTGTCCCCAAGCCCCACCAAGAATGATCCTTGAGTGCAGAGTCAAGAGTAAACCTTTAGTAAGAGTAACTTTGCAGGGTTTGGCCTGAGAACCACACACACAAACACACACACACACACACACACACACATACACACAAATAGCATGACCAGGGGACATGGCATGAGACTAGAGGGCCAACCACACAGAGAAGGACAATCGCAGGAAGCAAATAAGGTTGGAACGGGGCATGCTCAACAATGACTGAGAAACACTGCTCTAAGCCTAGACACGTAATAGACAATCTGGGTTTGTGTAACTACACTCTAACATTTGCACAGCAAATCGGCATAGTAACACATTTCTTAGGATGTGTCCACTTCATTAAATAAGTAGTTACTCTCAGGATCTTATTGTTCATGCAGAAATGCAGTGTGCTTACTTTTTGATTATATATCAAGGGTTTTTGATTCATCGTGGAACTATTCTTGTCATTAGATAACCTGTCTGTTTCCACAACCGGTAGATAGTAACAGATGATCTAATATGCCATCTTTCTTTTCTTACCCCTATTTCACCTACATTATAAAATAGTCCTCCAAAAGTTTAGCTGAACAAGAAAACTGGGACGTGAACTATGATCAGGAATTAGGGGGCCAGGCCCCAAGAGATGATACAGTGGGTAGGGCACTTGTCTTGCACGTGACCAAAGTGCTGGATCCCTGGCACTTTATATGGTTCCTGAGCTCTGCCAGAAGTGATTCATGAATACAGAGCCAGGAATAGGTCTTGAACAGCTCTGTATGTGCCCCCAAGAGACAAAAAAGCTTCATGGGGGCCATGTAGGGTATAGCAGGTAAGGTGCTTGCCTTGCACATGGCTGATGCAGGGTTGATCTCCGGCACCACAAATGGTCATACCAGCCCTACCAGGAGGGGCCCTTAACCACAGCTGGGTGTAGTCTCAAACAAAGAAGTTTGAAAATAGTAAAACAGAAGAGACAATACAGTGTGTAAGATTTTTGCCTTGCACTTGGCTATACCAGGTTCAGTCTCTAGCACTCCATATGGTCCCACCCCCTGACAAAAAAGAAAAACCAAAAAAAAAAATCTAAAAACCTTCCCAAGTCTTTGCCTTAGAGTTTATTTTAGAAAAACCCAAGTTAAGATAGATGCTATTAAAGATAATGAGCCTAGTTGATTCTGTAACTTTAGTGCTGGCCCCAGGCTAAATATTTGCTAAAAGAATGGACTAATAGTTCTCCCACAGGTGCAATGAACTGTGAGTTCTCATACCTCAAACTGCCATGTGCCAGTGTGACAGAAAATTCAACTACCCTTTGTGAATGCAACAAAATAACAAAGTAGGCTCTGTTTCCCAGATATTAATGAGTGCTGCTTTATACAACACTGGCACGATTCTTACTGAATAAGAAGAAATATCAATCCCTCTGTATTTATGCTATATGATATATTCTTCTGTTCTCAAATTATTTTTAATTTTGGGACCCAAGAGATAGTACACCCAAGAGATAGTACGACCTGCCGGGGTTCTATCTCTTGCAAATTCTTACCTTGCACGTGGCCATTCTGGGTTCCATTCTCGGCATCCCATATGGTTCCCTAAACCACCAAGCATATTGAGCCAGGAGTAGCCCTCTGAGGACCTCCAGGTGTGGCCCCAAAACAATCAAACAAAAAGATACTTTCAATTTCTCGAAAGCATACTCGCAAATACCCTCATTCTGATCTTGGACACAAAGCCTTCAGGTAATCTAGCTTTGGAAAGGTGATGCAAGCACCTGCTTTTTAATGAGAGATAAAAGATTTTGGGCACAGGAAAGTTTAAATCCATTCCCCTGTACTTAAAAAAATCATTCCCGGGACCAGAGAGATCATGCAGGAGTAAGATGTTTGCAGCCAACCCCAGTTGGATTCACAGGATGAAGCCCACCAGGAATGATCCCTGAGCACAGAGTCAGAAGAATACCCTGAACGTACTTGGGCCAACTGGTTATGGCCCCAAAACTCAAGAAAAAAGAAGAAACTTCTCAATAGAATGTGACTCTCCAAGTTCGATGACACCTGCAAAAGTAATTCTTGGGGCAGAGAAATAGTAGAGTGGGCATGGCTCTTGCCTTGCATGCAACCTGCTGGGGTTCAATTCCCAGCATCCCATATCATCCTCTGATCCCTGTCAGGAATGATCTCTGAGCACAGAACCAGGAATAAACCCTGAGCATCTCAGAGTGTAGCCACAAAACCAAAATAAATGAAAGTAATTTCTAGTTATGATTTTGTCACACTAAATACCATTATCAGGTTTATGGTGAGAGAAAAAAATGTGAGAATGAGAGCATGAGATTAAAGGTTAGAACCAGATCCTTCCTGTTCTGACATTGAGCTCACCTTGACCTTAGACTTTGACCTTTACTTCCATCCTCAATTTTATTTTCATCATCATACTGAAGTCGACCCTGGTTCTGAATATGAACCTGAATTTAAACGTCATTGTGACTGAAGGCCAAGCAGAGTTTTAACTGAGGGATGACTCTGGATTTAGTGTAGGCATGTAAATAAAGGCAAAGTTACAGGTGGAGGACACAGTTCAGGAGAAGATGAAGATCAGCTGATGCTCACCGACAGGGTTAAATTCAGGGCAAATGATGGTCAATATTAGTATAAAGGCGAGAGTCACTGTCACTGTCATCCCGTTGCGCATCGATTTGTTCGAGCAGGCAACAGTAATGTCTCTCATTGTGAGATTTATTGTTACTGGTTTTTGGCATATCGAATACACCACAGATAGCTTGCCAGGCTCTGCTGTGCGGGCGCGATACTCTCAGTAGCTTGCCGGGCTCTCCGAGAGGAGTGGAGGAATCGAACCCGGGTCACCCACGTGAAAGGCGAACGCTGTACCGCTGTGCTATCGCTCCAGCCCAAGGGTGAGAGTATACTTAAAAAGAAGATCAGGTTGATGGTTGGTGCCAGACTGGATGTCTAGGTAAGACTGAGGGTTATGCTGAGGACAGGGTGAAGGTTAGGGTTTGGGAAGTTTCCAGGAACAGCTTGGGATCGGGATGAGTGTAAGAGTAATGTGCAGAGCAAATCAGCATCAGAGGAAGGGCATTGTTGGGTACAGGCCAGGTTCAGGGTGAGGACCCAAACTGAGAATGAGAAAAAATCTGGCTGTGGGCAAAATTCAGGGTGAAGACAAGGTTTGTGGTAACAGTTACTGTCACACTCAGAGGAGGGTCAGGTGACTACTAGATTCATGGCAAACTTCAGGTTGGCAGTCAGAGAAGGTAAGGGAGAGGTGAGGGTGGATCCACCTAAATTTAAGATTTCTGGATAAAGATTAGGTACAGACACAGGCTCAGGGTGAATGAAGCTCAGTATAACAGTTTTCAGGCACAATTCCAATTGAGAAAAATATAAAGGTTAAGGGGAACTTCTGAGTCAAGGTCAAGGAAGGTCAGCAATCATGTGAGAATAACTGGTGTCAAGAAAAATATTGAGGGCAGTGTCTTTTAAGGGCTGGGGGCTGGGGACAAGGTAGTCAGTGTGAGACTGAGTCCACATTTGGATCGGATCGACACTCAGGGTTAGGGACAGTTTCAGGTTAGTATCAGAACAGGGGGAGAATTTTGGCAGGATCAGAGTCAGTGTCATGTGCTTAAGTGTCTGAATAAAGTGTCTGAATTAAGTGTCTGTGGGGCTTTGCAAGGAACAGTTGGGATGCAGCTGGGGTTGAGGGTGGAGCCGGGAGACACTGCCCAGCCCACAGCGGTAGGTGGCCCCTCCCTCCTATGCTCACCTTCTGATTTCCTTGCAGGGGCCCCTCTCCTCTCCCTTCCCTTCTACCCTCCAGCAGCCAGTCCTAGAGTCCAGTCACCTCGGTGATGCCAGGGGATGACTGGGCAAATTGAACCCCCAACCTAGAACGGATGACGAACTGCAACCTCCTGAAGCCTTCTTGCAAGCGTGTGCTGAATACTCCCACGAAGTTTTGTTTCCTATTTCCAGGAAAACGTTTGTTCTCTGTTCCTTGAGGTACATAAGCCTGACCCTGCTTGCAGTAAGTCTTATCTTTTCCCTCAAAGGCTCCTGGAGAGCGTGGCTTTTCTTGAGGCTCTGCGTGGTCACTCTCTCCCAATGGCTGTCCTCTTTCCCCACTATGACGCACGACGGGCTGAGGGCGGTGGGCTCTCCCTGCTGGCTTCCTGGCCATTCCCGTGATCCCAGCATGTCAGAGCGACAATGGATATTGTCATGTCAGGACCATGAAGAGGATGGAAAGGAGGCCAGGGTCAGGTCAGGGTAGGTACATTCTGAGGTTCAGGAGCAATTTCATGGCCAGGGTCAAAGCTGATGTGAGGGACAAACTAGGACTGTGGAAAGGATCAAGTTGACTGTCAAGGTCAGTGTCAAGGTGAAGACACTGTCAAGGTCTATTCCAGAAATCTACTCCAGGTTTCAGTGTGAGAATAAGAATCGGAATCAAGGTCAGGGGAGGGGACAGTTAGAGAATATTCAGATTCTGTACTGTGGGAAGACCAGATCTGATTTGAAATCAATATATTTGTCTGCAGAGAATCTCTTGTCTGCGCAACTCACTGTCTTCCCCAGGGCCCCTCAGATCGGGTGAGCTCCAGCTTCCCTCCCCGCCCCAAGCGAGCTCCCGTGGACGAAGACCTCCGGAGCCTAGCCACAGCCATGCTCAAGGCCCCTCTCCACATATTCAGATGAGCCTCACGCATGAAGGAACCAGCAGAGGAACCCAGGTGTGTGGGACCCGGGGCTGAGACCTTCAAGCCTGCTTGGATCGGGACTGGGCCTCTTCTGCCCAGATTTCCCTTTTCCAGTAGCTAGGCAGTCACACCCAGGGACTGCCCCCGGCTCCGTCTAATCCCACCAACGGCCAACATCCAGAGACTTAAAACCAAGCTCCAGGAAGTGACATCTTTTAACCTACTTCTCCCTCTGGGAGAACCTGGCAAGCTACTGAGAGTTTCCTGTCCACATGGGAAAGCCTCGCAAACTCCCCATGGTGTACTCATATGCCCAAAACAGTAACAATGCTGGGTCTCATTCCCCTGACCCTGAAAGAGCCTCCAATGCGGCATCAGTGGGAAGAACGAGTAGAGAGAGGCTTCTAAAATCTCAGGGGTAAGACGAATGGAGACGTTACTGAGACCACTCGAGAAATTTGATGATCAACGGGATGATGATGATGATGATGATGATGATGATGATATTTGTCCACCACGTTTACAATCAGCATTAGAGTCATGTTGAGAATCAGTGTGAAGGCCAATGTGGAGTGGAGGTGCAGATTAGAGAGAAAGTGAGGTGCAGTGTAGTAGTTCAGAAAAAGTGTGGAAAGAGGGTTGGTCACATTCAAGGTCAGTAACACTGTCAGGTCAAGTCTAGGTGAGAGTATGTGTCTGGCGAAGGCTAGTGTCAGGTTAAGGGTTTTGCACTTGCACTCTAGTGTCACAGGGTTCCTCATAATTCATTATAATGTTCTATTGAGGGTCTGGAACAATAGTACCTGGCCCCCAGTTTCATTCTCATTACTGCATATGGTTCCCCAAGCACCACCAGAGTGATGCCTGAGCAGAGCCAGGTGCACTGAGCACCATCCGGTGTGGCCCCAAGTCCCCAAACAAAACAGTTTACAATCATCATTTTGCTTTGGCTCCATATTCCTTAAGTATCAGTGAGTTAGAAAAATATTTAACTGTCTTTGGATGATGATATGTGTATATTTGTATTTGCCTCCTCAAAAAAAAATAAGGAAAAGTTTCCTGAAAATTGATTTTTTTCACTTTCTGTCCTCTAGGGGTCACTCATGTCTACCAAAAAAAAAAAAAAAGGATGCGACCCATGACTGCAATTAAGCATAACAAATAATGGATGTATTTTATTGTAATCATACTGGACACAAGAATGATCAGATTTTTCTATTTGCTTCATTCTTTAATATTGTGCAGTCCACCTGCACAAGACACAAGACATTTGCCTTGGTATGTGTTGGTTTCTTTAATACATCGAGAAATTATATTTTAAAAGTATAGTTAATTTTTTTCAAAATTATGCCTAGCTATACATCTGTTATGTGCTCAATAATGTCACTGAACCCACTTTCTAAAACTACTCAGTCAAAGGAAAACTGTCATTATTTTAGACCTACCCCAAACTACTGTCTCCCCAAAAGAGACTAAGTTCTATGATATGCTTTCAAGTACCTGCTACTGAACTTTTATGTGTTTCCCACTGATGGGAATTCTTCCCCAAAGCAACCAATAAAAAAGAATGCAGCTGTTCAAGGACAAGTATGTTCTTGGGGGGGGGGTGTCTTTAACTATGGGACTGGTAAGTCAAAAGCACATATGGGCACTGAAGAATTATAGTCTTCATTGTCACCAATTTAAATCTTCTAAATATTAGGACATTAGAGGCTGGAGGTAATACAGTGGGTAGGGCACTTGCCTTGCACACAGCTGACTGAGTTCAATCCCCAGCACCGGCATGGTCCCCTGAGCCCGTCCATTAGTGATCCCTGAGCACAGCCAGGAGTAAGCCCTGAACCAGGTGTAGCCACAAAACCAAAAATAATTTTTTAAATAATAAAATAATTTAAAATATTTTAATTTAAAAATAGCTGTTTTAAATTAAAAAGCTGGATGATTTTTAATTATCTGCCTTCTGTGTATTTTTCGTATATAGAGGGGGAAAGGAAAGAGAAGTTTACTAGAATTAAACCAATATAAATATGAATTATACCAGGTATAAGTATTAACAGGCTATTCAGATATACATCTAGTATAATTGAATTTTAATGCTACAGTCAGAAACGTTAAATTATCATCTTGTTTATGTGATTGTAAATCTACGTATGTCTACATTTACACAATTAAATCCCTATCAAGAGCTTCTCTACTGCAAGTTGTTACATAATAACGTGCCAAAGGAATAAATTAGGATTTATATCCTTTATGTAGAATTACTGTTATTTTATGTGCCTATTCATAGAGGTTCCTTTAGTCATTAAATTCTTTTTTTTTTCTTTTTGGGGCACACCGGCGATGCACAGGAATTACTCCTGGCTCTGCACTCAGGAATTACTCCTAGCGGTGCTCAAGGGACTGTATGGGATGCTAGGAACCGAACCGGGGCCAGCCGCATGCAAGGCAAACGCACTACCGGCTGTGCGATCGATCCAGCCCCGTCATAGAATTCTTGTTATTTCTCTGTGGCTTTTTTGTCCTTCACCATTCTGTGAGAACTCTTATTTGTCTGTGTATTTGGGGATGGGGTGGGGACCCCCAGCGTGCTAGTGGCCCACAACCAGCTGGTATTCAGGGAACCAATCCCAGCGCCTCCAGCTGCAAGGCACGTACAGCCCTTCGAGATCCTTCCTTCCCTGCCAGTACCTGCTTATAGTATTACTAATTGGAGTCGGGGGTGCTTGTTTGGGGCCAACCTGGCGATGGTCAGCGCTGACTCCAGGCTCTGCGCGCGGGAATCACAAACGGCCGGGCTCAGGGCACCCGCACTGCCAGCAGGTGGCGCTGCCGAGTGCGCGCCGCGGGAAACTCCGCGGGATGTGCCCGCCGCCCGCTTTCTCCCAGCACCCGCGCGGTTTCTTGGAGCCACCGGGGAGGGGGTGGTTAGGGGGAGTCGAAATCCGATCGGTCCGCAGCGCCGCTAGTGTTCCTCTGGAGGAAAGGCGGATGCGAGTGTTGTCCCATTAACCGCGTCCTCGCCGGGCCGCCGCTCCAGGGGCTCGGAGGCTGCAGAGGGCTCGGTGGTCCCGGCCTCCCCGCGGCCTCTCGGCGGCCGCCCGCCAGCGCCGAGGCCCCCAGCAGTAGGGCGGGGGCGGGGGGCTTCCCGCCGAAGGTTGCATCGTGCGGGGGCTGGGGCTTCCGTCTGCACTTTGCCAAGCGTGGTCGTGGCGCCGGCGCCAGCCCGGGAGCACAATCTCGGGGGCACGGGGGGCGGGGGTGGGTGTGGGGCGGGGGGAGGCGACTGGGAACAGAAGAAAGTCAACTGCAAGGGCTGCGAGATACTGTAGCGAACTTGCCCTGGTAAGGGAAGTGGGGCTGGGTGGGCAGAGATCCGTTGAAGTTCTCCTCCGCTGCCTCTGGGGTGAATGGGGGAGAGGGTCGCGGTCCCTGGTGGTCCTCGGGGCCCTTGCCGCTGGCCCTTGTTGAGTAAGGGGAGAGGACGTCAGCGCCCACCCGGCTGGATCTGACGTGGAAGCTAAAGCGCAGTCTGGGTGGGAGGTTTCCGAGAGCTTCGTTAGTTGTTTAGAACTCCGTTCGTTTGTTTTGAGGTCAAGGACGGGGAAATGTAACCGCAGGACTAGTGAAATGAGTGTGTGGTTAGTGAGTGCCAGCCTTAAGGAGGAATTCTCCAGGCCCACGGGTATCTCCTCCCCGCAAGGATGGAAGCATTTATGTCCCCGTCTGCATGAACTGAACATCGACTCAAAGGTGCTTGAATTGTGGAAACAAGTGCTGAGGATAGAGACTACCTTTACAGGCAGAAAGCCAGCCCGAGTCAGGTACAACCTTGAAGGAGGGCACATTGACAAGAGGAAGGGAACTTTTAAATTTTATTTTCTTTGGGGGAGTGGGGTGGGGGGTGGGGGGTTGGGGCCACACTTGGTGATGCTCTGGGTTTACTCCTGATGCTTCTCAGGGATTGCTGCTGGCTGTGCTGGGGGGACCAGGATGATGGTGGATCCTCTGGGTGCAAAAAAAGTGCTTTCTAGCTTGTTCTTTCTCTCTCTCTAGGCCTGGGTTTGATACTGAGAGCTCCCAGTTCAAGGAAGATTTGCAGCAATGGCAGGTGGGGTAAGGAGAGTTCACATGCAGTGTTCATCAGAGAACCCGGCTGCAGAGGTCTTAGCTTGCTGCAGACTTGAGGCATGGAAGGATGCCCTAGATCATAGATAATAGATACTAATGGGTAGTAAGTAGGTGTGCGCACACTGTCTCCACAATCCTATGTAATACTATATAAAACCTGCTATCTTATCACTGGAGCAATAGCACAGCGAGTAGGGTGTTTGCCTAGCATGCGGCCGGCCTGGGTTTGATTCCTTCATCCCTCTCGGAGAGCTCGGCAATCTACCGAGAGTATCTCGCCCACATGGCAGAGCCTGGAAAGCTCCCCGTGGCGTATACGATATGCCAAAAACAGTAACAACAAGTCTCACAATGGAGACATTACTGGTGCTCACTCGAGCAAATCGATGAGTAATGGGATAACGGTGATACAGTGAGAATGACAGCAATGGGAACTGCAATAACACAGACTGGATGTACAAGTAAAGGGAACATACTAGATCATGACAAAGAGTATCTCTGGGAAGTCCGTGGGGATATTGGAACGACCCTCAGAGACCATGCTTTCTGGCTTTGATCCACACTGGTCAGGTTAGTTGTTTAGGGGTTGGGGCCACACCTGACTGGGCTCAGGACTTAGTCCTCGCTCTGTGCAGAAAGATACTCCTGAAGGGGCTTGGGGACCCTCTGCAAAGCTGGTGATCAAACCCTGGTCAGCTGATTGCAAGGCAAGCACCCTGGCTGCTGCACTCTTTCTCCAGGCCAGTCTCCTCAGCTTTTACCTATGGCAGGGAAGACTTCTGGGGAAGCACCATTTGCATCTATAACAAAATTAAGCCAACCATGCTTAATTTTAATTTGATAGTATTACCAATTTATCTCTTTTGTTTGCTTTTGAGATACACTCAGCGGTGCTCAGGATTTACTCCTGGTGAGTTCAGGAAGAAGGGGGTTTATGGGTGGTGGGGACTGAACCTGAATTGGCAGCATGCAAGGCAAACAATGCCCTACCCACTGTGCTATCTCTCCAGCCCCACCAATTTATCTTTGCTGTATGGGTAATCTGAATTTTTTTGTAAACTCCATTTTCAGGTGTTTTCAGTTAGCAATTTTAAGATGTAATGAGATTTCTAGATTGGAATTATAATAGTTTCTGACAGTTTATTATAGCCTTGTTGAATTTTCCCAAGACTTTTACATCTGTAAAAATTCTGAGAGTATTTAGCTACATTGACGTTGTTTAACAATGCACACCTGAAGCATTCTAGGTCTTCGTCCTTTTATTTTTGTAATAAGTAATGGTTGAGGCCAAGGAGTTAACTCAAAGTGCTAAGCTCGTGGTTTACATGCAGGAACGCTGCCCAGCGACACCCCTGAATGCTGGGTGCAGCCTAAAAACCTGGAGAGAGAGAGAGAGAGAGAGAGAGAAAGTTGGTGACAAAAGGAACTTCTGGCAGCCAAGAAGATCACACAGCTAGGGGGAGGGGCACTTGTCATTCATGCCGCTGACCCAGGTCCAATCACTGGCACCACATATGGTCCTTAGAGCACTGCCGGGAATGATCTCTGAATGCACAGTCAGGAGTAAGCCCTGAGCACCACTGCATGGGATCCCGAAACAGAACACTGATCTTCTAGTGATGTGGGTATAAAACAACAATTCATTTTACATGGAAATCCAAATCCTAATTATTTTTTTGTACATTACCTAAGTAACAAATTGTAATAAAGACTATATTCCCTTTCTCTGAGCATCAAGAATACATAAAAGTAAATAATGTAAAATTTTGGCCAAGGAGGGGGTGCTGGGGCTTGGGGGCTACCTTGGGGTGCTCAGATGCTGGGAGAACTACTCCTAATTCTGAGCTTGTCACTCCCAGTAGGGACCATGTGGGACCAGGGATATAACCAGAGCATTTCCATGCAAGGCAAGTGCCTGAATCAATCTCTCTGGCCATAACTTAATATTCTAAGTTTAGTTTTAAAATAAATTGTCAGTAATCATCTTAAATTTATAATGTGAAATGGACAGCCCAATTAAAAAATATATTGTCACTTCTCATCCATATACTGTATCTCTCTGCAATGCATGCACCCTACCTAATCAGCTATCTACCCTAAATAATATCCTTAATTAATCATTTTTTCTCCTTTAGTTTTGATACCTTTAGAGAACAGAACATTAAAAATCACTATGGCAGTTTTTTCATGAACATTTCTCATGCATTGTAGCATTGTTGTCCCATTGTTCATCAATTTGCTCTAGTGGGCACCGGTAACATTTCCATTGTGAGACTTGTTACTGTTTTTGGCATATGGGATAAGCCACAGGTAGCTTGCCAGGCTCTGCCATGTAGGCGGGATACTCTCAGTAGCTTGCCGGGCTCTCTGAGAGGGATGAAGGACTCAAACCCAGGTTGGCCATGTGCAAGGCAAACGCCATACCGGCTGTGCTATAGCTGCAGCCCATAGTATGAGAAATGAACATTTCTCATATTAATTAAAACATTTGAGAAGGCAAATACAAAAATATATCACTTACCATTCAAAAGATTTGTATGTTTTGTTAACCTGTGACATTTAAGAATGGTCAATTAGCTGATGTACCAAGAGTAGCATACAACATTTGATGGGGCTTAACTAACGTGTTTGTAATCTCTTATACAAGGGCTTAATAGCTCCAGAATGAAATACAGCAATCTTCACACACTTGCCTTTAAGGAAAGTTTATCAGACCATTTTTAGGGGATTATTCAGAATAAACAATACAAAATTAATTGTTTCAGTTCTGCTTTGGGGGACAACAGTTTGCAATTTGGGATGGAAACATTTGAAATGTGGTGATAGGAAGGTACAATGGGGAGATAAGTGAATACTAAATGTAATGAATTATTGTGAACAACTTTTAAAAATAAAATAACATTTTAAAAGAATGGGTTAATTAAAATTATGTTTAGTCAGGGCACCCCAGAGGGAGGCGGGTGAGAGCTCTCCCCACCCCAAGGGACCCAGTCCTGGCATCAAAAACCTCTAGAACTCAACCACCGCCATGGTCACAGCTGCTCTCCCCACGCTCAGGCCGGCCTCACCCACGAGTGAACCTGCTCCTAGACCAAGCGGCCGCATTTGCAGCTGCACGACACTTCATAGAACACACCCTACCCATACTCCAAGAGTACTGTGCCTCTTTTGATGGGATTCAAAGTAGGAGGCAACCAAACTTAGAGGGAAATATTATGTTATTTCGGTTCTGCTTTGGCACAGGGATTGGGGTGCAAGATGGAAACATCTGAAATATGGTGGAGGGAAGGTATATGGTGGTGGGATTGGTGTTTGAATACTAAATGTAATCAAATATTGTGAACTACTTTATAAAAAAATTGAAGAATTATATATAGTAAGCAGTATATTTTTACCATTTTTTTTTCAATTTTAGTAAGAATATGTCTTTGAAATGTGGTTTTTGAGGGCTAGGAGGACGTGTTCATGGTGGGAAACTTGCTACAAGTGAGTTAGGTAGGTCAGTTAGGAGAGAGAAGAGATAACTATAGCAAGGATAGCTGGAAATGATCAGTGTAGACAAGAACTGAGTGCTGAAAGGAAGTAAAGGGATATACATGATAACCTTTCAGTATACCTATTATGTAAACCATAATGCCTAAAAGAAAAGAGAGAGAAAGAGAGAGAGAAGAAAAGGGTCTGCCATAAAGGCAGGCAAAGGGTTGGGGGTGGCAGGAGGGAAACTGGGGACACCGATGGTGGGGAATGTACAGTGGTGGAGGGACAGGTGTTAGAACATTGTATAACTAAAACCTAATTATGAACAACTTTTTTTTTTCTTTTTGGGTCACACCCGGTGATGCACAGGGGTTACTCCTGGCTCTACACTCAGAAATTACTCCTGGCAGTGCTTGGGGGACCATATGGGATGCTGGGAATCGAACCCGGGTCGGCCACGTGCAAAGCAAATGCCCTACCCGCTGTGCTATCACTCCAGCCCCCATGGACAACTTTTTAACTGTTTATCTCATGGTAATTAAAGTAAAAAAATTTTACAAAGAGAAAACGTGGTTTTGCTCCCCTTGTATTTGTCATGATGTATGCTGTACCTTACAATGAAGATATTCAGGTGTCCCTTTGAGGTAAATGACACACATCCATGGTTGTGTTAATCTTAGGCCGCTTTAAGAAGCATTCAGAAATGTCTCTGAACTTGAGCTTCTTTGTGCAATTTTTTGTTTGCTTTTTTAATTTTAGTTCTATATAATTACACTGAAACATAAGATTTATTTGACCAAAACCCCACCCTGCCTCAGAAAGTTAGAATCAGGCTGCGGTGACACCTGCAAGGACTAGTAAACTGTGCATGCTGGAGGCACGGGTTCAATCCCCAATTCCACATGGTCCCCAGAGCACTGTAAGGAGTGAGGTCACCCCTCTACACTGCTTCCAACTCTTCAGCTTTAGGATGTGCCCCCCACACACAAAAAAGGGAAGAATGGGAGGGAAGGAAGGAAATCTCACATTTATTCCTACTGCATTTTCCTCCTGTTGGAATAAAAGATTCAAATCACATACCTGAAAAATGAGATCAAACTTATACAGTTGTTATTTATAGTAATTTCTTCATGTGTTAAAACATATATTATTATCAATTATAATTGTATGAATAGACTTGTAGTAAAGAAGAAATAATACATTAGTCACTGAGGAAAATTCTTCTTTACTGTTAAAATTAGCTCATGCTTTATCTGAGGCAAATAAATAAAAAAAATATCCTTCTTAATTCTTTCTCAATTTGAGAAGACAGTACTGACAAATCAAAGCAGCACATTTGAAATCTTCAGTATTGACTCTTAACAAGTTCAGAACGATATATATTTCTCAAGAGCCTGTTATTATTACTGATATTCTAGATGAAGCTAAAGTATACAAGATTTAATGTTCAAACTCAATTTATAATAATTTAGTCCTCATCAGAGCAATTATGACAGCCAAAGTCATGGTGAAAAGGTTTGAGAAAGGGTGACAGACAGAAATAAAGTTGAAGGTTAAGATCTTGATGACAATGAGCTTTGGGAGCACGGTGAGAGTCAATATAAGCATTAGCGTCTAGATCTGGAGTGTAAGTGTGAGTCAGGGGTCAAGTTTCAGGTCAGGATCAATGAAGGGTTTCTATCATGGTAAAGGAAACAGAAAGTGTGTTACAGGATTAGAGCACAGTAGATATCTGTTTCAGGATCAGATTCATAGTGAGGTCACTTCAGTATGAGAGTCAGAATAGGAGAGTTAAAATATGAATGAAGTTCAGGGCATGGGTTATAGAAGGGATAAGAATCAAGGAAAAAGTGAAGATGAGACACAGGGTCACACTGGTTATTCAGGGGAGAGATGGGATGAGGGTCTGGGTCAAGATGATGATTCCAATCATCAGGTTCAGTCCACATCGGGTTAAGGGACACCGTGAGGGTCATAGCTAAATTTATATTTACATTCAAGGTTGGGTTGGTAGGGTGTATTTTTATTTTTTATTTATTTATTTATTTTTTTTGCTTTTTGGGTCACACCCAGCGATGCTCAGGGGTTAGTCCTGGCTTTGCACTCAGGAACAACTCCTGGCGGTGCTTGGGGGACCATATGGGATGCCGGGGATCGAACCCAGGTCGGCCGCGTGCAAGGCAAACGCCCTACCCGCTGTGCTATCGATCCGGCCCCAGGGTGTATTTTTAAACCCCAATTCATGGTCAAATTGAGGGTAAAAATCATCTTGGAGGCCAATATCAGGATGATGATTGGGACTAAGTAAGATTCTGGATCAGTGTCAGCGAAGTAGCCATGGTTCGGGCAAATCAAGATGAAGCAGGGCTAGAGAGACAGCTCCGCAGGCTGCGTACATGCTGCGCATGCAAGAGTCCTGAATTCCACCTGGCACAGCCTGGTCCCACAAGCACCAGAAGTAGGGGTCCCCAGCATAGAGAAAGGAGTATCTCCTGAGTTTTGCCAGGCATGGCCTCAACTATCCCACCACCACCAAAATCTTATGCACTGTGGGTATAGCACTGTAGCACTATCGTCTAATTGCTCATCGATGTGCTCTATCGGGCACCAGTAACGTCTCCATTGTGAGACTTGTTGTTACTGTTTTTGGCATATTGGATACACCACGGGTAGCTTGTCAGGCTCTGCTGTGTGGGCAGGATACTCTCTATAGCTTTCCAGGCTCTCTGAGAGGGAAGGAAGAACCAAACCTGGGTCGGCTACGTGCAGGGCAAACACCTTACCCGCTGTGCTATTGCTCCAGACACTGTGGATATAATTAAAAATAATTTAAAGTTAGATCAAGGAGATAGTACAGAGGTTAAGGCGCTTGCCTTACACACAGCCAACCCCAGTTTGATCCCCAACACCACATATGGTGCACAAACACTGCCAGGAGTGATCCCTGAACACAGAGCCAAAAGCAAGCCTTGAACATAGCCTAATGTGGGCTCCCAACCCCTCCAAAAACTAAACAATTTAAATTTGTGTCTCAAAGAAATATTTATATGTGAATATTGGTAGCAGCACTATTCAGAATTGCAAAGTGGTAGAAATAGCCCAAATGTCCAGTGGCAGATGAATGGATAAACAAAATGTGATGTATACAGTCAATGCAATATTATTTAACTCTGAAAAAAAGTCATGCTGTAACATACATAAAATTTTCTATTATAGGCCAAGTATGTGGGAAAGCACATTCATTGCACACATGAGACCTGGGTTTGGTACTCAGCATCACACAAAAAACTTGAACATTATGCTGTGTGAAATAAGCCAGTGACAAATACTGTCTTGCTGTCATTTATTTATTTATTGCTTTTTTAAAAAACATTGAATTACCGTGAGATACAGTTACAAAACTTTCATGTTTGAGTTTCAGTCATACAATGATTGAACACCGGTTTCTCCACTAGTGCACATTTTTTGGGGTCACACCCAGCAATACTCAGAGGTCCCCCCCTGCTCTGCACTCAGGAATTACTCTTGCAGTGTTCAGGGGACTATATAGGATGTCGGGTGTTGAACCAGGGTCAGCTCCATGCAAGGCAAATGCTCTTCCCACTGTACTATTGTTCCAATCCCAAGCTCAATGTCATTTAAATAAAGTACTTAGATCAAGCAAACTTACAGAGACAGATACCAGAAGGGTTTTTGCCAGGGGCAGGGGAAGAAGAGAATTTTAACTGTTTAACAGTTTATTGTTTGATAGATACGGTTTCAGTTTTACAAGGTAAATAGAGTGGGACATTGGCAACAACAAAAATGTGACTCTTCTTGGCACCAATGAATCACTCAGTTAAAAATGCTAACATGATAAACATTATAGTACTTCACATTTTTATTTTATTTATTTATTTTTTTTTTGCTTTTTGGGTCACACCCAGCGATGCTCAGGGGTTACTCCTGGCTCTGCACTCAGGAATTACTCCTGGCGGTGCTCGGGTACCATATGGGATGCCGGGGATCGAACCCGGGTCGGCCGCGTGCAAGGCAAACGCCCTACCCGCTGTGCTATCGCTCCGGCCCCCAGTACTTCACATTTTTAAAAAGTCAGATTAATGGTATTGAGATCTCTGTGAGAGTCACAGCATCAGGCTGACTATGCAGATCAAGGAGAAGAAAGATCATGATTGATGACTTCGCTCAAGTTCAACTTCACAGTAACCTATTTTTTTAAAAATAAAGTTGTTCATGATGATTTGTTACATTCAATATTCCAACACAAATCTCCCCTCCATTGCACCTTCCCACCACCTTATTTCCAATTTTCCCAACCAGCCCTTCAGCCTGTCCCTATAGCAGGCCCTCAATTATTTATTTTACATTGCTTGTTATGAATAATTTGCCAAAAATGACAAAAAATGTTTCCTTAGAAGATCGTTAGTGAAGACTGTTGTATCCTACCATGGAGCCAGTAAGCCCTTCCAGAAGAGATTACCTATCTGTTGTTACAGGTTTAGGCTGTGTGTTTATATTTTGTTAACTGAAATTTGTTGCCTTCTATTTTACATCCCATCCAATGTGGTGTGCTACTCCTGGTTTATCAGTGATGTAGAGTTTGAGATGTCATGATGCGTATTTCAAGAAGTCAAAAAAATCAGATGGGGTGATATAGCTGGACTTATATTTTTAATTAGATGGTGACTTTGGGTGCCCTGGACGACTCAGCCTGGCATGGTCCAAAGCATCGCTACAACTTGTTGGTCTCTTTTAAGATTAATTTATGAGTCTCTAGATCATGACCTTAAGTAAGTTAACGAGCTTACTTGCACCAGATGTAGTTCATGGGTGTGACTGCCAGAGGCTTCCACAAGTACAGGGAGATGAGTGGAGGTAGCCCACCCCTGACTCCACGAAAGCCTGGAGATTTTAGTCACAAAATCTGCATACCTGAGTTTTTCAACAGATTCATTTCTGGATGAGGCTTGTTCAAACATTGGAGTCAGGCAGTGTGTATGGCGGTGATGGTGGATTGTGGAGGTTTTCGGCTGCCAGGGCTCTGGGACTCTGTTTGGGCAGGTGCTGGGATCACCCAACCCCCTCCAAGGTGTCCTGGACAACTCAGCCTGCTGTGGTTTCCACAGTAACTTTTAAGTGGTGAGGGAGTTATTGTCAAGGTGATAACCAAGATCAGAGATAATTTTAGAATCATGATGAAGACAAGAGACAGAGGGAAGGGGAGCACAGTGTCACAAAAAAGCCCTGAGTACCACTGGGTGTGCCTGCCCCCCCAAAAATATGTAAAATTACGTGTAAACAAAATCATAAACATCAACACTATTGTAAACATGTTACCCACACTACAATGAAAAGTATTAGTAAATATAAATAGGATCAAAGCACACGATTTGCTGTGTGAGGTCCAGGTTTGATCTTGGATAACACAGTCTGCTAACTATGGCCAGGAGCAACCCTGGAGGAAGTAGCTAGAAGTAGACCCTGAGCACAGCCCAACTAGGTGGGCCTCACCCCCCCAAAAAGAAAGATTAGATGCAGGTAAGGGGTAAAGTCACGGGTAGTCCACGGGTCAAGTTCAGTATCAGGGTAAGAGTGAGACACTATCAATGTGAGTCAGTGTGAGTCTGAGTCTGCATGAGGCTGTGTCAGGAAAGGGTTAAAGACTCAGTCATGTTCCATGTCGAGTGAAAATGAGAGTCTACCGGGCCTAGAATTTGCTTTAATAGGAGACTCAAATTCAGGGCCAAAATGTCAGGCTCCAGAATAGGGTGAAGATTTGAGTCAAGTTCAGGGTCAAGGTAAGAGAAATGATGAGGTCCTCCTTCAGACTTAGATCAATGTCAGACGTGTACCATAGGGAAAGGGTGGGTATCTGTTCCCTTTGGAGTGGTTAACGGCCCAGCAATAGGATAAAAATCCAATTCTCAGAGGGTTTTATTTATTTATACAGAAATCAGATGCCTGCTCGATGAACCTTCCCCCCATTCTCCACACTGAATCATCCCACTGCTTCAGATCTGTGAACCCTGACTCTGAGAACTCTCTAGAACAGCAGGAGTAATATGCTGGTGTATGACTGCCACCCTCACAGTCTCTTCCTGCCAGCGCTTTTCATTGATGTTCTGGAATGGTGCCCAAATCCTAAAGATATGACTTTAACTCTGCATTGGGATCAGGGAATGTCTGCTGGAGGTTTCCTTGGTCCTGTGCCAATGTCTGCCTCCAATCCCCCTTCCGGGAGAAGCAAGTGTTGGCCAGGGAATATCCAGCCCCAACCATTAGACCTTATGCCTGTCATGCCTTTCAATACCTTTGTTGCTTAGTCTGTAAAATCAGAGGTGTATGGTGAATTTTTTTAAAAAGTAGGGTGCCATCTAGTGGTGGTCAGGAGCTCCAGGGCCACTCCCAGTGGTGCATGAGTGCTGGGAGGCCACCAAGTGACTCTGGGAGGGCAAGGGATAGGCATGCATATGGTGGCGAATTTGAACACAGAACCTCACACCTGCTAAGCATCTACTCTACCACTTGAGCTACCTCCCCAGCCCCTATATATATTTTTTAATTCAATGGGAACCTTGCGGGCACTGACACGTTTCAACACAACAGTGCTGTGCCTCTTCTGAAGACTGACAAAGAACGGTTCTCAGCTTTTAAAGTTCATGTCCCCAAAGACCAAAATGGCAGGGTAATGATCTCACCTCACAAGTCAGAGCCTGTCTTCTGTTCCATGGGGCCCCATCACTGCACCTACACAGCTTCAGGGGTCAAGGAGATACTGTAGAGGTTTAATTTCTGCCGCTTGTACCATGAGAATAAGAGATCTTTTTGACATTTTTCCAAAAATAAAAATTATGACCCGAAGTTTGCTGTTTCCAGCAACACCCTAATGCTTCACTCCCTCCAACTGGGTTTCTCAGGCTGTCACATTCACGTTGCTCCTCCGTCCCTTTGGGGAATCTTGGTTCTTCATATCGTTGAAAGATATTGATTATCTGCTCTAGCATTGACCCTGTTCCCTTCCATTTTGCCCTGGTTGCCTGGCGTCAGTTTTCAGATAAGAAAAGAGAAAGCTGCTCAGACTTTATAAAATGTCCTTGGAGTGCTGACTCCTTTGAGCTGGAACAACTGGCCGGTAAGGCAAGGAGAGGCCAGCAGAGTTCTGCCCCATGAGCAGGACAGGGGAGGGTGAAAGCCTGGGGCACACTGTACTTACACAAGTACACATGAACACACGCCTGATCCACTTGGAGCATCCATGGTAAATGGCCGCGAAGAGGAAAAAAATAAGGAGGCACCAAGAAAGAGGATGTACCGGGGAACATGCTAGACAGTCCTATGCATTCAGTGAAAAGAAAAGAAAGGGAGGGATGAGAGGTGGGAGGGGGTCGGAGAGGGAGGAGGGAGAAGAATTCTGAAAGCAAATTCCACTAGAAAGCACTGAACTGGAGTCAGGGGACCTTCATTTGAACCCTGACTTTTTGCTGGCTGGATTCATTCGATTTATTAGAAATCTGAGCTCGGGCAAGCTTCTTGGCCTCTCTGAATTTAGGTTTCCTCTCCCCTCAAGTGGGTGTCAGATTTCCTTCCCAACCAACTTCATCTGACTGCTATTAAAACCAAGGGAAATAATGGTTGCAGAAGAGCTCTGTAACCAGGAAGGACTAAAAACAAAAGAGGCTCTCAACGGCATCACCAGACCCAACATTTAGCACAATGCTATTTGCCAGCCTCACCATGACACTCTCTGTACAGGAAAGCGTTTCACATCTCCCCAGTATTACAGGTAGAAGAAACTTTTATTCCTCCTGTACAGATGAAGAAACATACAGAGAAACTGCAATTCGCAGGAGGTAGCACACTTATTAAATAGTATTCTGGGATTTCAAAAGGGCTCTAGTTTAACTGGACTGGAGTCCTTGTAATAAGAGGAAGAGGCATCAAAAACAGATTTCTGATGTCTCTACGCAGGGATGCATGGACACACACCTGATGCACTCGGAGCATCCATGGGAAATGGCAGCAAAGAGGGAAAAACGAGGAGGCGCCAAGAAAGAGGATGTGCCGGTTCTTATTCCATAGGAACCAGGAATAAGTTCTCTTATTCCTGTTCTCTTCACCCCTCTGCCACTTCTCAAAACTTACTACACATCCAGAGTCATTTAGCACACTCGATAAAAATCTGTTTCCTGATAAAGAAAAAATATTGTACTTCAGGTAACCATAATAGAGTAACTTTATTTTTTGGGTGCTTTATTTTTGTTTGCTTTCCCTAGGAGCATTTTCGGCCACACTTGGCTGTTCTCAGGGCCTATTCTTGGCTCATGTGCTCAGGGATCACTCCTGGCAGTGCTTGGGGACCATATGTAGTATACTGAGGATAGAAACCCAAACAGCTGCATGCAAGACAGGTGCCTTACCTGCTGCACCAGGACTTTGGCCTAGATTGGGTGCTTTAAACAGTACTGAGGCTGAAAGTTGAAGATCAAGGGCGCTGCAGGGGTGATTTCTGGTGAATGCTGGCTAACAGATGGCTGCTTTCTTGTTGGGCCTTCACATGACCCTTTCTTGCACACATACATACATACACACACACACACACACACCACAGAGAGAGAGAGAGAGAGATTTCTGATGTCTCTTCCTCTTATTACAAAGACTCCAATCCTGTTAAATTAGAGCCCCAACTTTATGACCTCATTTAACGTTAATTACCTCCCTCCAGGCCCCAACTCCAAATATAGTCTCTATGGGGGCTAGGGTTTCAACATAGAGGTTGGGGCTGCGGAGGATGTTATACAGTATAATGGACATATATATATATAATGGACAAATACCCCAACAAATAAAAAAAACTGTGCCTTACCTCACCCCTCAGGGATTAAAAACAGAAAAAAAAATCCCCTCTAGTCAAACGCAGACACTGAAGCAAAATTTTTGAGCTCTGAGACCTGCCCAGATAACTGCTCTCCCATAATGCCAAGCAGCTCTGCTGGAAAGGAATGAAGAGGGTTTTGTGCAAAATATTTAAAACATTCCTGCTCCCTCCTCCTGCTCAAGCTTCGGAAGAAGTGGAAGAGCTGCCCCTTCTCCCCCTCTCCCAGGCATTCCTATTTATAGTTTCTGGTGCTAGCAGGTCTGGAGTTTCAAAATCACTTTGCAGCATGCTTCTTATTCCCAGTTCCCATGGGGTGGGAGTGGGGAGAGAGGGGGAACAAAGAGAAAGATTTTTAGCATGCAAAGCTGCAATTTCTTTTTTGCAGAGCCTCAGAAGAAAATAAGTGCTGATTTCATCCCACCGCTAGTTTTCTCTTTTGGTCTCCTGGAACCCTCCTGGTCTGTGCCTAAAAACTCAGGGAAAGCATTTCCTGTGGACTTCCTTCTCTGGTCCTACATCACGGAGCCGATGATGAGTCTCAGCTCAAAGAGAGAAAGGCCAGCAAGGTTTGCTGCCTGGATGCCAGAAGCCACGAAAGAGTTTTTGCAATTCATCTCTCCACTCCTAGCTGCACATGATAAATTACCGGCATCAATCTATCTCACAATATCAGGCTTCAGGACTTGTGAGCCATATGCCCCTGTCATTGCTTTGTGCAAATAGACGCTCTAAATATGCATCGAACTGGCACATTTCATGGGTATTTATCAAAATTCTCTTGTCTCCTAACACATATATTAATAAAAATAATACCAAGTAATACCAGGTTGCAGCCATGCACAAATTCTAAACTGTAGGTTTAGTTTTCAAAGTTAATGAAGCCTATTTATAATCATAAAAAGAAAAAAGTCCAGTCACCAGGCGTTCGTATGGTACACAGAATAAAGCTTGCTTGGAAATGTGGTAGAACTTGATTTATCCCCAATAAAAACTCTGGGTGTTCAGCGTGTGAGGAAAGGACAAACATTCTTTACAGTGGAAACCTTGCATGTGTGACCATTACGTAAGTCATATATACTAATAGTGCTCATCTTACATTTCCAAAGAAAAAATAATAGAATTAAACTTTTTCTGTTATAATGCTTCCTCCCTGGTAACTAGAGTCAGCAATAGAACTTCTAAGTTTTTAAATATCACAAGACGAATGGCCATATCTCAAGTTAACAAGTATTGAATGAGCACTGTAGCATTGTAGCATTGTCATCCCGTCATTTATCGATTTGCTTGAGCTGGCACCAGTAACATCTCCATTGTGAGACTTCTTATTGCTGTTTTCGGCATATTGAATACGCCACAGGTAACTTGTCAGGCTCTGCCACTGGGCGAAATACTCTTGGTAGCTTCCTGGGCTCTTCGAGAGGGACAGAGGAATCGAACCCAGATCGGCCACGTGCAAGGGCGTTTGCCTTGCACATGGCTGACCCAGGTTCGAATTCCACCATCCCATATGGCCTCCTGAGCAATGCCAGAAGTAAGTATTAAATTAGTAACAAAAAAATATATCAGGGATCAAGAAGATAGTTCAAAGGGCTGGGAATTCCAGGAACCCTACCCCTGAGACTGCATGGTCCCCAAACACCACTGGGAGAGACTTCTGAAGACTGAGCCAGGAGTACTCCTTAAGTTCTGCCAGTTGCGGCACGAAAAACAAAACGAAAAATAAAAGAAACCTGGAAGGATGTGGCAGTTGACACACATATCTGTTGGATAACATTGACTTATCCTTGCTTCTCCCTCAGGGAGCTTACGCTAATTGAGTTACTCCCAAAACAGTGCTCTGGAGGCACACCCAATTCCATCAGGCAATAGTAATCCTATATTGCTTTTCTCTTTCCTTTATGTCATTTGCATGGTTTATTTAGCAATGTCCTTTTTGTGTTGACACAGGAAGACAGTTGATGCTATGTTTTTGTAACATGGGAGTTAATTTTTTAAAATTTTTTATTGAATCACCATGTGGAAAATTACAATGCTTTCAGGCTTCAGTCTCAGTTATATAATGCTGAAACAACCATCCCTTCACCAGTGCCCATATCCCACCACCACCAAAATAAAAAAGTACACCTCCCATCCCGCCCCCCCCCCAGGCCTTGTAACTGATAAATTTCACTTCACTTTCTATTTACTTTGGTTGCATTCAATATTTCAACATAAACCTCACTATTATTGTTAGGAGTACCCCACTAGAGTCAGACCTGTTGTGAAGGGATATAAGGTCGCGCAGCCGCTACTGCTTTTGGATTTCTGCATTTTAGCAACTAAGTCCAGGGAGATTTCTTCCAGCTATTGGATCATTGCAAGCTTGTAAACCCCATCTGTGGTCGTCATAATATGGCAGTCACCACGCCCTTCACCCCCTGCAAGGGAGAGGCGAGAGAGAGAGAGAGAGAGAGAGAGAGAGAGAGAGAGAGAGAGAGAGAGAGAGGAGAGAGAGAGAGAGAGAGAGAGAGAGAGAGAGAGAGAGAGAGAGAGAGAGAGAGAGAGAGAGAGAAATACCTTTCCCCTCCTGGGTGGGCATGGGACCACAGCTTAGTTCTCAGCCTGGAGACATTCTGCGAGGAGCTGCCCATGCCAAAAAATTTAGCTGGTGTCTGGAGTCACGCTCGTGCAGCTGCGGAGAGGCCGCACACACGTGTGGCCCCCGGGATCACATCTTGGTGGCAGGCCAACATGGGAGTTAATTGACTCTAAATAATATTTCCCGGGCATTCATCATATTTACTTGACTTAAGCCTCAGTTGTCCTTATTTCCTAACACCCTTAGAAGGAGGGTTCCAGTGAGGGACAAGGATGGACCCAGGGCAAGCTGTAAGCTACCCTGGCATCAGAAAGGAACAAGGGACGTGCCATAGAAGTATAATAAGTTAAGAGCCTGGTCATGGAACAAACTCAGCCATGACTCAAAAAGAAGTAACTGAATAAGGACCCTGCTGGGATTAGGAAAGACTAACCTGGCCTGAGGACTCTGGTCTGGGATATATAGCGAGATGTCCCCAGGAAGAGTCAATTTTTAAGCTTAATATATCTCTTGGACTGGAGCGATAGCACAGTGGGTAAGGCATTTGCTTTGCACATGGCCGACCTGGGTTTGATTCCTTCGTCCCTCTCGGAGAGCCCAGCAAGCTACCAAGAGTACTCCCTTCCCCCGCATGGTAGAGCCTGGCAAGCTACCTGTGGTGTATTCAGTATGCCAAAAACAGTAACAACAAGTCTCACGATGGAGGCGTTACTAGTGCCCACTCAAGCAAATCGATGGACAACTTGATGACAGTGCTACAATGCAGTGCAGTGCTACAGTATATCTTTTACTATGTTCATACAAAATGATTTGAAATATTAGTAAGAAGTAAATTCACTCTGATTGGTTAAATGGATTGCTAGAGGGAAGGAGAAAGCCATACACCCTTAGATGGAAGCCCGTCCTTGAGCGGATCTCCTAGTAATCTAGAGTGCTGAACCCTCAGATGAGATTTTGTCCTTGAATTAATCTCCTAGAACTTCCCCTAAAGGAGTGGCTTTACATCTCTTTGCTGTTATGACTATGTTCAACCCCACCTATGAGTGCCCCACCCTCCATGGTTTCTATATAACTATGCTGTAAGGGGAGAAAGGGGACGGCCATGGGGGAAAGAAGATAAATTATTATGTTGCAAGGGGAGAGGTTGAACTATCTGTGGAGAAAGCAGAGAGAAATTACTCTGTTGTAGGAGAGTCTGAACTACGTTGGGGAGGAGAGAGAATAAACTGACTATGCACCAGTCTGGCCCAGTTCCTGGGTTCTCCGTTCTCCCGGTCCTTTGTTCCATTGCCGTGGGCCCGCTAGGGGAATGGCCACCAAACGCTCTCATCCCATGCACCCACGCTTTTTTGAAACTCACACACATCAATATATTGATTGGGATTAAGGTTATATAAATTTTTGAAGCTTTGAGCTCGCTGAATTTTATCAGGATTCAAGGGGTTGGAGACAGTACAGCCAGAAGGGCGCTTGCCTTGCACATGGCCAACCTGGGTTGGATCCCCTGCATCCGATACAGTCCCCCAAATGCCACAGAGTAACTCCTGAGCACAGAGCCAGGAATAAACTCTGAGCACCACTGGGCAAGGCCACAAACCAAACAAATAAGGAAAATGAAATACAGGAAAAGACTTGAATGCTGTTGAAATCTTCTATTTCTTTAAACCTTTATCTTGACTACTTCTCCCAGGTGCCAACCTTGTATTTTTTTTTTTTGCTTTTTGGGTCACACCTGGCGATGCACAGGGGTTACTCCTGGCTCTGCACTCAGGAATTACTCCTGGTGGTACTCAGGGGACCATATGGGATGCTGGGAATCAAACCCAGGTCAGCTGAGTGCAAGGCAAATTCCCTACCCGTTGTGCTATTGCTCCAGCCCCCACCATGTATTTGGAATGTAACATTCAGCCACAATTATAGGGAGCCATCCATTACATAAAATGTTGCTTTTATGTCTTTAAACAATTACATAAATATCTTACTGTATAATTATTTGACTTAATTTTTTTATTCAGCATCATGCTTTCTTGTAATGTCATTAGCTATCCTATTAAGTGATGGCATTTTAAAAATAGAGATATTTGGGGTTGGAACGATTTTACAGCACTTAGGGTACTTGCCCTGAATGCAGCTGATATGGGCTAATCCCATCACTTCCCATGGTCGGTCCCCTGATTGCTGTCAGCAATCATCTTTGAATTCAGAGCCAGAAATAAGTCCTGAGCACAGCTGAGTATGGTCCCCACACAAACAAATTAATTAAAGTAAGGCTATATATATATATATATATATATGTACATATATATATATATATAGAGAGAGAGAGAGAGCGAGCTTAGGGGCCACACCCGGCAGTGCTCAGGGATTACTCCTGCTTTAAGCTCAGGCATCACCCCTGGCAGAGCTTGGAGAATCGTGTGTGGTGCTGGGGATTGAAACCAGGTCAGCTGTGTGCAGCCAAGCACCCTCTCCATTATACTATCATCTCTCTGGCCCCTAACCCTTAACATTTTATTATCTAAAGGTTTATTTCATATCTTAAGTCAATTTGTGAGATGCCATTGGTCCCCACACTCTAGAACTATAGAGAATGTTGCCCTTGATGTCTGTTTGGAACTCCTTGGGAGCAAGACATGGCTCCAGCGGATCTGCGAGGAAAACCCCAGGAAACTAGAGTGAGGGATGGAGTAAGGAAGCCAGCATGAAAGTGCACGGTTGAAAACTGGGCAGGGCAACAGGGGCTAGACTCCACCAGAACCTCTTCTGTCAAGGTGAGGGTTGCACCACACCTGGAGCATCTGTGATGCTGGGGTTGGTTACACGCAAGGCAAGTGCCTTTCCTCCTATACCACCTCTTCAAACACCGTAGAACCTCTTTTAAAGTGCTCGAAATGAATAATGTCGGGAGTTGAGAGTCTAACGCAGTGTTTCCAAGTGGGCATTATTGACCCCTGTGGGTGCACTGGAGATGGTAGCTGACCGAGGGGCAAATCAGAGTGCTTTCTGTTTCTTTTCTTTCAGAAGGTAGATTTTGGGGGTGGAGAAAGGTGCGTCTTTTTTTTTTCTGTAGAGGGGTGGCAGGCCGAATAAATATAGGAACCTCAGTCAAGAAAAGGGCAATGGGCTGGAGAGATAGTACAGCAAGTAGGGTGTTTGCCTTGCAAACGGCCAGCTGGGGTTCAATCCCAGCATCCCATATGGCTCCCCCAGGCACCACCAGGAGTGAATCCTGAGTGCATAGGCAGGAATAACCCCTGTGTCTCATCGGGTGTGATCCAAAAGGAAGAAAAGAAAAGAAAGGAAAAGAAAAGAAAAGAAAAGAAAAGAAAAGAAAAGAAAAGAAAAGGAAAAAGAAAAGAAAACTAGAATATTCACCTGCAAACTTCTCTGTTGGTTAAAAAATGGCCCCAGATTTGGGCTATGCCTGAGATGCACCCAGGCAGCATTGAAAAAGGCTCAAACCCAGACGGGGCTGCACAGAGCAAAGAACAGGTTGGGCATTTGCCTTGTAAGCCATTGAACTGGGTTCTATCCCCATACCACAGTCCTGATCCCGTCAGGAATGATCCCTGAATAAACACTGATCACAGCAGGGTGTGGCCCTAAAACTAAAATAGAAAGAAGTCATAAATAAACAGCAGTGAAAGCAAATGAGTCAGAACTGTTTAGAAAATTCCTGGTGGATGATGATCTCACCTTATGTTTGCCTAAAATGCCCACAGTAGTTAGGGCAGCTGTGGCCTGAGACATTTCCATGCTCCATCCGTGGGTCACCGGGTGCATAGGGGTCAGAGGGCAGGTACCTGGTGGACCCACATTAACGACTTCAGTGTTGTGTAGGACAGAAGGCAACAGTTGGGTACTACAGTGGGAGGTGGAGGGAGAAGAGGAGGTGTCAATATTAGTTGGAAATGATCACTCTGGACAAGAAATGAGTGTTGAAAGCAGGTAAAGGGACATAGATGAGAATCTTTCAGCATCTGTATCGAAAACCCTATTGCCTAAAATGAGAGAGAGAAAGAAAGAGAGAGGGAGAAGAAAGGTGTCTGTCTTAGAGGCAAGCCAGGTTAGGGGGTGGCTTGAAGGGGTGGGAGGGAAACAGGACACTGGTGCTGGGAAATTACACTGGTGGAGGGATGGGTGTCAGAACAATGTATGGCTGAAACCCAATCATGAACAATTTTGTAATGCTCTAACTTATGGTGATTCAATAAAAAATGATTAAAAAATTGGAATAAGAAAAAAAGAAGAGGAGAAGTCAGAGCATGAGAGTGAAAATAAGAAGTACCGTGAGCTGTTGCTGGACAAAATTGTCTCTTCACAATTTTACTGGGCCTCTGTAGATTGTGCAAAGGAAATGTATTCAGTAATTCTTGGACTAATTGTTTTGTTTTGGGGCCACACCCAGCAGTGCTCAGGGGTCACTCCTGGTAATGCTTGGGTGACCATATGGGATGCTAGGGATTGAGCCTGATTTGCTACTGTGTGCAAGGCAAACACCCTCCATGCTGTACTATTGCTCTTTTCCCTGGACTGATTTAAATTTTTTGTGTAGAGACTTCTTGTTATTTGTAATTATAACTAAGATTGCTCAAACCCCAAAGGCAATCTACTTTGTTCTGTCCAGCTCTCTCAGCTCTTCCCAAATACTGCAGGCTAACATTCACCACAGTCCCTGGGGTACCTGGCCTTCTCGGTGTGCCTGCTAATTCTCCTTCCACTCAGTCAAGGGGCCTTTCTTTTCACTCCACCCACCAGGCTTCCAGTGTCAAAGGGAAGCAAGAGGATTACAGTAATTATCTGCAGGGCTCTGGCCGCAACCACATTTTCCACCCCTAACTGCATTCTTACCTTAATTGCCTTGATAGCAAGAAAGAGACTTTATTCTTGGAATTACAAAATTATAGGGTTAGAAAGAGATCTAAAGAAGGTCATTTGTCATCGAGATAACAGGCTCAATTATCTGATACAAAAAGAGATCAGACACTTCTTCCTTTTCATGCTTTGTGGGTAGGGGGTAGGATTACCAGCATCTTCCTCTTATCCATTTGGGGAAGTGGGAACAGGGGCTTGGTCACCCCTGGCAGTGCTTGCACAACCATATGAGGTGCCAGGTATCGATCCCAGATTGGCTGAGTTCAAGGAAAGGGACTTAATCCCTTTATTTTTTCTCCACCATTGTATCTTTTCTTCTTTTACTCCATTAAGACAACTCAAAATAATGTCTTCATCAGATCTTGCAGAAAATAAAAAGGGGTGTGTGTGTTTCCTTATGAAAGGATAGAGAGATAGTACAGCAAGTAAGACGCTTCCTTTGCACAAATCTGACCCAGCTTGAACCCTGGTACCCCTTAAGTCCCCCTGAGCATGCCAGTGATCCTTGAGCTCAGAACCTGGAGTAAACCCTGAGAACAGCCAGGTGTTACCCCCGACCTGCCAACAAAGGAAAATAATGCTATGGATCTCTATCTATAATAAAACCATTTATTTTATTGATTAAACAAAATCTGATTTAGACTTTGAAATGCTGAGTCAGGTAAACGTCACACTCTAAATTCCAAATTTCTAATTCGGGCTGGCACGTTTTTCTTCAATAGGCTGAAATTTCAGGTAATCTCCTCTAACTGCAAAGAGGTTTCAAAAGAAGACTGATTTGATATTTTAAATTTAATCAATAAGGTTCAAATGTATTTTTGATTTACTAGGCTCCAAGGCATCCTCTGCATTTATATTAGAGCCACATATTACAGGAAACAAGGACTGTTGCTTGTAAAGAATGCCACCCATCTCAGACTCCCTGTGGCCCCTCCCCCCAGCTGCAAAGGTGTTCATCATTCCTGTTTCTTGTGCTTATATAACAGCTCAACACTTTTCTCTGGTTCAATGGAAGCTGCCAGAATATTTGCTCTGGCTTTTTTCTTAAAGAACTCTGTACTATATAAAAGCAATTACTTGAAAAGAGAACTTACTTTTATATTACAAAAAGCACATGAGAGAACAATCCCTTCATAACTCAAGAAGGTACCTCTTTTAAGGTTAAAAAAAACTATCCAAGGATGGTTTTACAAAGATTCTGTTTATCTAAACCTCCCATTAAAGCAAAAAGGATCAAGGGTGCTATGATTTTCCAATTGTTAAAAAGAAAAATTGTAGATTATATATATATATTACTGTAATGATTGCCATTTTGCTGAGTCTACAGACGAGCTATGCCTTAGGATTTCACTGATCCATTTCTTTGATCCTCAAAATAGCCAATAGCCTTCTGAGCCCATATTTACATCCTTGTTATAGACAGGAAAACTGTTTGGAGCAGTTCAGTTACTTGCTCCGAGAGTAAAAGGGCTGGAGATAGGATTTGAACCAGGTCTATATGATTCAAGAGCCAGACTGGACCACAGCCTTAATGCTCAGTCTCTCCATCATATTTTGTTTTTAAGATAAACCGTCTGTCAGGCAGCACTATTCCCTTCTTGCGTTAGCTCGAGTCTGAGGCTAAGTAGACCAGAGTGCACTATCTCTTTAAAACTTTAAGTGGCATTCTCTGCTGAACAATATTTGGTGGCTTTTCACAATGCATTTTCATTAGCCTGACAACATCATCTCATTTTGGCCTTCATTTAGAAATAATGATGAATATTAATAAGTGCCGAAGGCATAGTGTCTTTTCTTATGAGAGCCTTGTCAAATGAATGAGTGAGCCTCTAGAAAGTTTGATTCAAAATGGAAATGTGGGTTTCAGTGTTAAAGTGAGGGGTTGTGGTTGCTGTGGGATCTGCTAAGGCAGCAACGTCCCAAATCCCTGCTGATCTCTTTGGAGCTTCGGGAGAGCTTGAACTTTCCGAACATATGTAAAATTTTTAAGAAAGGAGAGATAGCACAGTGGGTAGGGCATTTGCCTTGCATGCAGCCGACCCGGGTTCGATTCCTTTATCCCTCTCGGAGAGCCCAGCAAGCTACCGAGAGTATCTCACCCGCACGGTAGAGCTGGCAAGCTACCCGTGGCGTATTCGGTATGCCAAAAACAGTAAAGACAATTCTCACAATGAAGAATTACTGTTGCCTGCTCAAGCAAATCGATGAGCAATGGGATGACAGTGATATGTATCAACCGGATGTAAAATTTATAAGCATGAATCACTCCTGGTTGTACTCAAGCACCACTCCAGGAAGTGCTTGAGTGACCACAGACAGTGCCAGAGACAAGCCAGGATGAGGGAGCACAGAGCAAGAGCCTTCACTCCTTTACTACCTCTCAGGTCTCTCTATTCCTTAATACTTGAAGTAGGCAAATTCCCAGGAATGCCAATGGCTGCTGGCAAATTCCAGAAGCAAAGAAAGATCTGAGCACACTCTCTGTTGCAGGGTCAGAGGGAGCAAACAGGGACTGGAGAGATAGGGTTAAGACACTTGCCTTGCATGCTGTTGACCCCAGTTCAATTCCTGACAAAGCCCAGAATGAGCACCGACTCAGGAGTAAGTTCTGAGCACTGCCAAGTGTGCCCCCAAACTCGATCCCTTCCCCCTAAAATCTAGAATAAACAAGCTCACACCCTTAGCTCAAACATCTAGTCTCCAAAATAGTGAGAATAAGTTTGTGGTTTCAGACACAGGCCATGAACAGCTCATGATGGAGGCAGCAGGAGGGCACAGAGGGTGGTGGGGGTAGGGTGGGGTGGCTAACCAGTCTTCCTGGAGCTCATCTACCTAGAACTTTCTGTTCCCGAACCCATTTCTTTACTTAATGCAATTTCCGTTTCCTAGTGAAACTGGATTGTATTTCCAGCACTGGTCATGTCAGGGTCTTCACGTTCGCCTTCAGAGCCTGGAGAGGAGGCAAGGGGAATCCAGCGGCTGCTCCTAGGACAGGCTGAAGGAGCCGGAATGGGCAGAAATTACATCTCCCCAGAAGAAGAGGAGGCAGCGGCCTATTTATACTTTTGCCCAGGGAGAACAGAGTTGCTTTTCCTGTGGTTCCCTGCCGTGTCCCCAGGGCCTGGCACACAGTAGCTGCTCTCTAAATATTTGATGAAAAATGAAATGAAGACCTCTGAGTCTTTAGCTATGATCAATAGAACATATTTCAGAAAAAAATGGGCATTAAGTAAACTGAGCCATGTCTGGGAGTGACTAGAGAGCGTGGAGAGAGTCTGCACCTGTCATCAGCGCCAGTGACAATGTCACACTCCAAATCCAGACACGAGGCTCCCCCATGCCACACGTCACAGTCTGGGCCACTTTGGAGGGAGAAACTTCAAAAACAATATTTTTTTCCCACTTTGAGTCACACTCAGCAGTGCTCAGGCATCATTCCTGGCTTTCAACTCAGAGGACCTTTATGTAATGCTCAGGATCAGCCTGGGGTTGATCAGCCACATATGGGGCAAGTGAAGAACCTCAAGCCCTGTGCTATGTCTCCTGCCCAACCAAAAGAGAAACATCTACAAAGACTGTGCAGTGCCAGCTTGGTTTACCCCTATTGCATTCTTGTAAATCTACAGAGCAAAATATAATGTCTTCATGCCTAGAATGATGGCACAGCAATGGGGTGCTTGCCTTGCACAGGGTCCCATGTCACCCCATATGGTCTCACAAGCACCACTCAGGAGCGATCCCTGAGTGCAGTACGGAGTGACCTCAGAGCAGTTCTGGGTGTGACCCAAAATATTAACAACAACAATGTCTGCAGGGACTGAACTATTTTTGGGGTGGCTCTGCACCCACCATTCCAACATGAAGAACTTTTTAATGAAATAATCATTTCTATTAAATGATTGTTCTGTGTGAGGTTCTTCCTGTTTTGGGACTGGTGAATCATGATTTACCAGAGTATGAATATTAATGTTTTAGGCACACAAGGTTATAAACCATACACACCACGGTGGGACCAATACCTACCACTGTGTCCAGATCCCTTCTCGACCAACCCTCCCCCCATCCCTGCTCCTACCATCAGCTTCTGCCACTTCGCAGACTCAGTTCCGCACTCAGGATTCCAAGGCTTGTTTTCATTGACTACGATCTACTCCCTTATACTAATGAGTTCATCCAACATTTGTCTTTCTCCTTCTGACTTAGATTGCTTAGCTTCTCCTTCTCACTTTGCTTAGCACGACACCCTCCAAGTCCATCCAAGTCAGAGTGAAATGCAGTGTTCTGTTTCTTTGGGGGACACACTCAAACTTATGAACCAACTATGGCCGGGGATTTCTTTCAGCTTTTTTTTTTTTAATGTAGGGGTATTGCTATTTATTCAGCATTGATTAAGCTGATTGAACTGGGCATGAACTTCACATTACTTTTTAAAAATATTTTTTAGTTGAATATCCAAGAAATATAGCATTACAAAGCTCTTTATGGGTCTCAGTCATACAACGATTCAGCACCCATTCCTCCACCAGTGTATGTTTTCCACTACCAATGTCTCCTGTTTCCCTCCCACCATCCCCCAACAACCCACCCCCCACTCCCAGCCTCCCTCTATGGGAGGCAGTTTCCTTCTTGCTCTCTCTCTCCTTTTCCTTTTGTGCGTTATGGTTTGTAATACAGATACTAAAAGGTCATGGTGTTTGCTCAGGGCATTTGGTATTTTTATCAGGATGGTAAGGCTAGAGAAGCTTTTCAACTGGGTGGCCACTTTGGGGTCTGGATGTGACTGCCGAAACTTCCAGAAGCACAGGGAGGTGGGGGGGGGGGGGCGGTAGCCTATCCCAATCCCGAGAAAGCCTAGAGATTTCAGTCACAAAACCCACATACCCGAATCTTCAGCAGATTATTTCTTGGTGAGGTCCGTCCTGACACGGTGGAGTCAGGCTGGGGGCATGGGAGCGATTTTGGATTGTGGAAGCAAGTGGCTGCCGGGGGCTCTGCTTGGGTGGGCACCAAGTTAATCTGACCACTTCAATTTACCCTGATCTGTTCAGCCATGCACGGGTACAAGATTAACTGCCACTTTTGATCTCTTTCAAGATTTATTTATGGGTCTTGAAATAAGGCCAATAAATGAGCTTGTATAGCTGAGCCAGAGGTGGTTTGTGGGCATGGCTCCCACATACATAACTTTTGGCCATTTAATTTCTTGATAAACTTGGCCCCAAGTTGTTGGGGTAGAGCCTTAGGCACAGCGGCAGTTTTGGGGTATCAGGAAGCCTGAAGGCAACATCAGGCTGCTGATGCACTCGCCCCCCAGGTACAGACTGACCTGCTGGTGACACCATACTTCCAAGACTTACTTTCTGGTTCTGCACTCAGGGGTCACTCCTGGCAGATTGGAGGGGGGACCATAAGTGGTGTCAAGGGTCAAACTCTGGTCAGCTGCATGCGAGGAAAGAACCTTACCCATTGTACTATCTCTGTCCCTCATCTTTTCTTATGGATTAATAGCATTTCATTGTGTCCACTCAACTATTGTTGGGCACTTGGGTTGTTTCTACATCTTGGCTACTGTAAATGCAATGACCATTGGTATATCTTTCCAAATGAATGTTTTTGTGTTCTTGGGGCAGATGCCAAGGCCATATGCAGTGCCAGGGATAGAATTCTAGTCGAGCACTTGTAAGGTCTGCTGTATTATCGCTCTGGCTCTTCTTTTGTCATTTTCGAGAAGTTCTCCTACTGTTTCTCATAAAGGTTGAATCAGAGGACCTTCCTACCAACAGTGAGTGAGGGCTTGTTTTCCCTGGCACCCACACCAGCACTGTTAATTTCTGGACTTTCCCCCCTTTCACACACAGCAGAACTCAGGGGTTGTGCTCTGTGCTCGGGGCCTACTTCTGGTGGCACTTAGGAGACCTTGTGTGATGCTGCAGATTTGAGCCAGAATAACAATAGCCACATACAAGGCAAGTGCCTCCATTGCAGGGGGGGGTGGAGGAAAAAATTCATTTTCTGAATCATACCTGGCTGTAAACATGTCACCCAGAGAGGCCGTCCCCACACCAGAACACACAGACCCCAATGAAATGACTGACTACAAGAAGGGGTCGCCCTGGTGAGGTTGAAACAGACCAGTAAGTAGGCCAGGCAACAGGCTGGGTCTTGGTAGAAGCCCTGCAGGATGGGTCAGGGCACAGAGGGCTGCAGGGTTTTTAAGAAGCTGCTTCCTGGGGCCTCCGCCCCTCTGGCTCCAGCTCTGAGGAGGGCATCTCCACAGGACCCTTTTGGACCAGTCCAGTTTCCAGTGCCAGGAGCCTCTCGTTCTGGTCAGACAGCAGGTGAAACCGCTGCTGCTCCCCAGAATGGAGCTCAGGATCCAAGTGGCTCCCCAGGGTGCAGCCCAAGGTTCTTTCCCTGGGGCAGGGTCCCTCCACCCCCCCACGGCTCCCCGGCTGTCCTGCTGTTTCTCAGTTCCCTGTTTCTAGACTTTTTGGATACAGACCATCCTCACCTGAGTGAAGTGACATCTCGTTATTTTTCCTTGGTCAGGTTTTTCTGGGTTTAGGGCCACACCTGGAGGTGCAGAGGGGCAACCCTGGCTCTGTGTTTGGGAGTCACTTCCATTGGTGCTCAGGGACCATGCAGTACTGGGGAGTAAGCTGAGTCTCCAAAATGCAAAGCATGTGTCCCACCCATGGAACTGTCTCTGCCGCCCAGCTCATTGTCAATTTCATTTGCATGTTCCTGATAATTAGTGATGATGAACACTTTCTCACATCCCTGTTGGCCATCTGGATGTCTGCTTTGAGGAAGTGTGTTAACTTCTCTTCCCACTTTTTGGATGAGGTTTTTGTTTGTTTTGCTGTTGTGCGAAGGTTTTCTCAAACACTCACTAAGATGTGTCTGTGTGTTTGTTTGTGGGCCATGCCCTCAGCCTCAGGGGCTTGTCCTGTCTCTGTGCAAAGGAGTCACTCCTGGTGGTGCTCACCCCTGAATATCAGATGCAGTGCTGGGAAGTCCGGGGAAGGTCATCACCAGCAACGCAACAGTCTTAACCCCTGTACTATCTCTACAACTCCTGCTATGGTACCTTTTAATTTTAACTATAATTTCTTTTGCAGTCCAGAACTTTTTAATGGACTGGAGAGATAGCAAGCAGGTAGGTGTTTGCCTTGCACCCAGCTGACCCGGGTTCAATTCCTCCATCCCTCTTGGAGAGCCTGGCAAGCTACTGAGTGTATCCCACCCACACGGCAGAGCCTGGCAAGCTACGCATGGCGTATTCAATATGCCAAAAACAGTAATAACAAGTCTCACAATGGAGAACGTTACTGATGCCCGCCCGAGCAAATCGATGAACAATAGGACGACAGTGCTACAGTGCTATATTTGTTTACTAAAATGCATGAAAACTGAATGTTTTTACATATTTGTTCATAAGTGATCAATAAAACTCTAAGAGTTAACAGAAGCATTTGATTCACCACTCTAGCTTATAGCCCAGAAAGGCAAAATGAAGTTGCCCACATATGTGTTTTTGTGCACAGGATTGGGTGGAAGTAGTGAAAAATAGTCAGCATTAGTGAAAAATCAGCCTAAACCTTTGAAGCCCATCCCGGTAGGAAGATGCAGGATACTATTACTTTCTCCTCAGAAGAATATACATATCATTCCAGGGGCCTCATTAGAACACATCTAGAAGTTCCAAGAACTCTTCCTGATTTGTGACACTAAAACTTTAGTGTGACATTACCTTTTTTAAAGGTCTTTAAAAAGACTTTCAAAAAATATCTGGTGCAGGAGGGCACCACCTGGTGTTTAAGGCTTACTAATGGCTCTAAGCACCAGGGGTGAAAACTGGGTGAGCTGCATGCAAGGCAAACACCTTACTTGTTCTCTCTCTCCAGCCCTTCATTTTCTTTTTTTCACTTTACCCCTTTATTCCCTCTCTTTTGTTGACCAGGGATCACACACATGCTGGTCTGTGACTCCCGCACATCTGGTGGTAGTACTCACTGGGAGTCACACATCAGGTCATGTTGCTTTCACACCTGCCCGCGGAGCTGCCTTGGGATTGCAATCTTCTAATTGTGGTGGTCACACAATGTGCTCATCAGGGACTGTCCTCCTGGCCACAGGTGCTCACCTGGCTTTTTTGCCACTTACGTTCAACTGTGTCACACACCCAACAGCAGTGAGACTGGAAATCGCTTGGGACACTGGGATCCCAGGGAGCAGAACTGCCAGGATTGTGCAGCAGCAGCAGCAGCCTCCCATGTGTAAGGCAGGTGCCTTAGTGCCCGAGCCCACCAGAACGGCTCCATGATCGAGGCCCCCATCATGATTTTTCAGGTCAGTAAAAAGCATCATTGTCCATCTCTACTACCTGTCCCCTGTGTCCAGTAGGCATTCAATATCTGCGTGGGAGTGTGTAAAGTTGCAAAGAAGCCAGATCTGTTTCATTCAGCCAGTGCTTGCGTGCCCTCCATGATTTTGGCAATGTTTCTAGAAGCTTTTGGTACAGAGGTGAGTGAGATAGAAAAAAAAAGACCCTTGATCTTATGAAAATGAATCATAGGGACTTGTATGACTGGCACATAAAATAGCATGTAAAATGAAACAGGTATGGTGACTGACAGTGAGTGGGGGGAGGGGTAGCTATTTTAATGAGTGGGGGAAGCATCCCTGAGGAGTCACTTGCACTGGTACTAAGGTGACAAGTGAAGTCAAATGTATGAAGAGTACAGAAACCATGTTTCTCAGCAAAAATTAGTGAAGACCATATGAATGTGGTCTTTTTTGGAGGCGAGGGGAGGTGCTATATACTTGGCTCTGCTCAGGGATACTCCAGACAGGACTCAAGGGACCATATGTGGAGCTGGGGATCAAATCCCAATCAGCCACATACAAGGCAAACACCTCACCCTTCCCCACTGCACTATCTCTCCAGACCACACAAGTGGCCTAGCTTGCTGAGGAAAAGACAGGAACAGCTCAGCTGGCACCTTGTAAATTAATACAATCTGGGGCTAACAGTGTACCATGTTGTTTCTGGATATCAAGTCTGCATAGGCATGAATAAATGCATAGTAAGTTCTTTGCAGGTTTTTTAGGAATAGACTCTGCATCACACTAAAACATTAGGATGTCAAAAGTCCTTATAAAAATTGAAGGAGCATTATTTTTTCAGTTACTAGGTGCTCTATCAGAGAGACCTGTGGGTTATAGATCAATGCTTACGGAATTGCTGAGCTAGATGACTTCTAATGTGCTCAAAATCAGCTCCAGAGTTGGAAGCTCAGACTTACCAAACTTCTGTTTGTTTTTGGACCACACCTGACTGTTCCTGACAGTGCTCAGAGGACCATATGCAGTGATGGAGATCAAACCCAGGTTGACTGTATGCAAGGCAAGTGCCCTACTTGCTGAAGTATCTCTGTGGACCTCAACTCTACCAAACTTTTAGATACCATTTCAATCCCCTCTTTTTCTTGAATCATTAAATCTTCAACCTCTCTAGATTATGTTCAAAATTTGTCCTTCTTTGTGGGGAAAAAACAACAAGCAAAGTTTCATGATTCAGCAGGAAAATATCAAGCTTGGGAGAAAATTTAAATCAATTACAGCTTTGACTGTAAGTTAAGTCTCAAAAAATGACTTCTGGAAAAGCACTTTTATTTATTTCAGATACATACATATATGTGTACATATAAATATAAGTATATATACACATATACATATATGTCTTGGGATCACTCCTGTCAATGCTCAGGGTCTATTCCTGATTCTGCACTCATGGATCACTCCTAGCAATGCTCAGGGGACCATATGAGATGCCAGGGACAGAACCAAGATTAGCTATATGCAAGAAAACCACCTTGACTCCTATACTATTGCTCCAGTCTAATTTTTGTTCTATCATTAAAATGAAAAATTTTCATTTGTTGGCTCTCAAAATGCATTCCTTTTTAAAGGAACAGAGAGATAATATGGGGCTAAGTTGTTTGCTTTGCAATGTGGCTAACCCTGGTTCAATTTCTGACACCAGATATGGTTCCCTGAGCCCTGCCAGGATTCGGGGGTATATCCTGAATTCAGAGACAGTAATAATTTGTAAGAACCTAGGTACGGATCTACCTCGGGCGCCATCTCAGCGCACCAACGGCCTTGATCCAGAGACTCCCAAATGAATCTCAAAATGGATTAGCTCCCTACAGAGATATCTCTGGACCCCAACCATTTACAATTTTAGAATTTCAGAACATGCAGCCACAAAAGCAACTGCAAAACCTCTCATGATATTCATAATAAGCAATAGAAAATGAATTATCTAGCATCTGCCCCAGGCAGGCAGGCTTGAATGGTGGTGAGAAAATTCGAAATAATTGTAGTGGGAATGTGTAGTGGTGGCGGGATTGATGTTGAAATATTGAATGTAATCAATTAATGTGAACAACCTTATGAAAGTAAAATTTTAAAAAAGAGCCCAGGTGTGGCCCCACCTCACCCCCCAACTCCCTATGTAATGCCTTCTAAATAACACGGGGAGGGGGGAAGAGGGTGGGGGCAGAGATTAATTTGGGAAAACTGACTAAGTGTTTTTGAAAGTTTTTGTCCTGCATCAGAATTTCAAAAATATCACTGCAGTGGATTCATCCAGTGCCTATAAAACCATGATTAGTGGACAATGAAGTGCCATCATCCCAGTGGCAGCTGTTTCACTGCAATTTAAGGAAATTATCAAGGAAGCAGTGTTCTAGTTAGATAGTATCATTGTATCACTGTCGTCCAGTTGTTTATCAATTTGCTTTAGGGGGTGCCAGTAACATCTCCATTTGTCCCTGTCGTGTTCAGGGTCAGGGGAATGAGGCCCATTATTGTTACTGTTTGGGGCATATTGAATACGCCATAGGTAGCTTTCCAGGCTCTGCTGTGCGAGATTCTGCATCGCTCTCTTCCGGGAGCTTTGTTTTAGTCTCTGAATCTTGGCTGCTGATGAGATTACATGGCACCGGGGTAGTTTGTGGGTGTGACTGCCAAGCTACTGGAAAACTGGGGATCTGGGTCGAGGAGGCCCCGTCCTGATCCGAGCAGGCTTGGAATTCTCAGCCATGGGTCATGGATACTTGGGTTCCTCTGTCCGTTCCGTCATGGGTGAGGCTCTTCTGAGCATGTGGAGGATGACCCTGAGGATGGCTGCAGCTGGGTTCTGGAGGTTTTCGGCTGCCAGGTCACTGCTTGGGGCGGGGAGAGAGACTCAGTCCGCCCCCTCTGAGGGGGCTTAGGTGAAGACAGCCTGGCATGGGGGCAGGACATTCTGCCCTTGTTAAATAGTAGTGCAAAAAATTTGAGGTACACTTAACTTGAATGGTTATGCATTTATAACCCACACTGAAGGAACACAGAAAATTTCCCTATTATTATTTAGTTCATTGAGAAATTTAATAAATGTAGTGCATTGGTTTATTAACAGAGGAAGGAGAATTGAAGGTTTTCTCTGTCACCAGTGGTTCAAGATGCCGGGAATAGTATTTATTATGCACTTAGAGACATGTGGAGAGATTGAAGGATTAGCTCCCTGAGAATATTAATGCAGTTTTTATATTTTGTGTCCAACAAGGTCTTTCAAATATTCTACTTAGTTTTTATAATAATTCTTACAGCTGGTAGTATAGTTTGCTTGCTAGCATTCTTTTATGCTGTGGATAAAAGAAACACATTTTAAATATGCTTAAGTATAAAAGGGAATTTGTTAGCTTGAAATGGGCTACATTCACACTTGGTTTGATCCAGAAGACAAACTTTACTCTCTCTACTTCTCTGCATTTCTTCTATACAGTCTTTGATTCCATTTTTCTTTCCTCTCTATATCTTGGCATCTTTCCCTTTTTAAAAAAATGTTAGTGTCATTTGTCATTTTTTATTGTAGATGGCTTCCTACAAGAAGCTAAATGTTCGCATATATCCTTCTAAGTTAATGTTTTTGTGTTTGGGGGAATGTGCAAAATATAATTGCAGAGAAAGATAGAGAGAGGAGAGAGAGAAAGCAAGTTATATAGAGAGAGGAAGAGAGAAAGGAAACCAGTTTCCATCAGCCCTGGAAATTGCAATTCTAGATGAAGCAGGAATAATCAGATCTTTTGGACATGCACCAGACTTTTGACATTTTTGCTGTGAATGACAGAACCATTTACTGCCATTTTCCAAGCTCAGGTCTGTGACAGTTCCAATGATCAGGCAGCAGGTCAGCAGGTTGTGACTGATGGGCAAACCAAAATCATGGAAAGTTATACTGGTTTTAGTTTTTCAGTTTTGAGGCATAATTGGCAGTGTTAGGGGGTGATTCCTAACTCTGTAGTTAGGATTGACCCCTGGTGGTGCTTAGGGGATCATATATGGTGCCAGGGATTCAAACCAGGGTAGTGGTTGATGAAGCATCAATCAAAGCAAGTCCCTTACCTCGCAAACTCTCATTCTGGTTCAAGCTTTAAGGTACCATTTCAGAATGAAATAGATAATGCTAACAAAAGGCACACAAAGGCAGTGCCAATATTGCCAACCCCATTTTGCAGATGAAGAAACTTGAATGGTAAAGCTGTTTCTACTTTACTATTCAGGGCTGGAGAAATAGTATAAGGGTTAGGGTGCTTGCCTTGCATGTAGATAACCTTGGTTTGATCACCAGCACCATATATAGTCCCCTAAGCATGGCCAAAGATAACTCCCAAATACAGAACCAGCACCTCCACCCCCCTAAAATAAAGAAACAAAATCCACACACAAAGTCTGTTAGTAATGGCCTCAAACGTGTTTCACAAAAGATGGAGCTCTCCCTTTTATATGTTAAATAAAGTTTATTTTCATTTAATCATTTTTTTTAGTTTTGGCCATCCCTGGCAGCACTCAGAGACTATTCCTAGCTCTGTGTTTCAGCACTGCCAAGAATGACTCCCACATGAATAGAGTAAATAGAGGCCAGAGAGATAGCACTTGCCTTAGCTATATTCTCTGCATACAGTCCCCTGAGCACTATCAGGCATGATACCTGAACACAGAGCCAGTAGCAAGGCCTGAACTCTTTTAGGTGTGGTCAACACCCCCTCCCCCCATAAAATAAAGTGCACAGTAACCAGAATATTATACACATCAATTAAAGAAATGTTTACTGACCGGTATGTAGCTCAATGGTAGAGCAATTAGCTCATGTACATGAGGCCCTGGGTTTTATCCCTGTACACAGAGAGAAAGGAGAGGAAGATAGGAAAGTAAGAAGGAAGGAAGGAAGGAAGGAAGGAAGGAAGGAAGGAAGGAAGGAAGGAAGGAAAGGTGGACTAAAAACATAAGGATGACCACATGAAAATAATATTCATCATAATATTATCATAACAATATTCATCATAACTTATTATCAGGAAATGAAAATCAAATTTACAACACAGTATTACCTCACACTTGTGAATATAAGCTAACCTTTATCAATACAGTCAAAACCAACAAGAGCTGATGGTGGTATGAAGAGAAAGGGACTCTTTCCCTGTTGGTGGGAATGTCAAGTATGAATATGCATGTTTCATCATGTATGCATATGGAGATTAAAAAATAGAACTATTGCATGATCCAGTAATTAAACTATTGTATAATCCAGACCCACGTGTAGATGTTTATTTGAAGAACACAGAAAATAGTAATTAAAAGTACTTCTATGCTTGGGGGCTGGAGTGATAGCACAGTGGGTAGGGCGTTTGCCTTGCACTCGGCCAACCTGAGTTTGATTCCCAGCATCCCATATGGTCCCCCGAATACTGTCAGGAGTGATTCCTGAGTGCAAAGCCAGGAGTAACCCCTGAGCATCACCAGGTGTGACCCCCCAAAACAAAACAAAACAAAAGTACTTTTATGCTCACTGAAGCTTTATTTATAACTAAATATAACTATATCCAAAGTCTGAAAACAACACAAGTGCCCCACAGAAGAGAGTGAGGAGAGGAACGATGTGGTGCATAAACATGTATTTACACTAATGGAATCTATCCACTTATTAGAAAAGATGGAATCTGACCTTTTGTTGCAACATGGATGGAGAGGATCATGTTTATTTGTTAATTAAGTCAAAAGAACAGTGAAAAATCCCGAGAGATCTTGCTCATGCACTACATATAGAAATAAACAAGGGAAGGGAAAATGTCCAGGGAAAACAATCCCTTATACTCTGGCCACAGACGTCATGAAGAGGGGCGGCAGCAGGGAATTGGAGGACCCTATGGAGGGATGGCAATAGGGGTGGGGCTTGGGGGCAGTTAGCTGTAAGAGCTTTTCTGCTGAGTGTGGTGTGGTAAACTCATACCTCTAACAAATATAAACGCGTACACTCTTGTCAGCCAATGACACCTCAGTAAAAAAAGAAATTTAAAATGTCTGTTAGATGATCTCAGAGAGTCTGTCTAATTCAGGGAGACGAGTCTGTGCATGTATAAAAAGAGGAAGGAGACTTGGAGTAAAGAAAGTTATTTGAGATCTTGTCATCCCCCCACAGGCTGAAAACTTCTTGAAGAAAGACTATGTGACTTCTCCTCTTTATCCCCTGCAGGGCTTGGCAAATGATAGCAAGCAGCAGTAAATGTGAGCTGAATTAAGAGGAATAAATTAGCACCTTTGCTTGTCCTATTTTTTCCTGGTAAGTTGATGTGAGTTCAGTATATTACCTTCAACACTTGCCCACCTGATAGGCAAGACTGACCTTCTGCATTGACAGAAACTGAAGGTGTTTGACAGAGGGGTTGAAAGCAGCACAAATAACACAGAAACCCTATTTCACAAATTAGAGCTGAGTTTTAAATAGCACATAATTGAAAGTCCATAATTATACATATATACACACATATACATGTCCCTCGGCTTTTTCCCCTTTGCGGCAGCATGGCATCCGCCACCTTTCAGAGCCAATTGGACAGAGTTTTGGCAAGAAATTGGAAGCCAAGAAGACGACTCAGAAGAGCTTGGCAAGCTCCCCGTGATGTATTCGATATGCCAAATACAGTTACAATAACATTCCCTTGACCCTGAAGGAGCCTCCAATCATTGGGAAAGACGAGTAAGGAGAGGCTGCTAAAACTCAGGGCTGGGACGAATGGAGATGTTACTGGTGCCTGCTCGAGCAAATCAATGAACAACAAGATGACAGTGGCAGTGATATATGTATACACATATGTGAAAATGTTTATCACGATCAAAACTTTCTGTAGGGGCCAGTGCTGAGGGGATGCAGGGTACTGTCCTTGGTCCTGAACAACTCCACTGATAATTGCCTCTTCACCTCGACACTTGGCACTCCTTGTACAACCTCTCCAAGTCCTCTGGGGTTCTGAAAGTTTGATGCCTTTCAGGATGGAAGTGGGCAGGTAGATCATTTACTACCATAGAGAAAAATGACCCGAGACATACATTGGTCATTCTATGTATTTCAGATAGTTCCCTGATTTTTCAGAAAACAATTTAGTCTTTCCTTCATGGAATTTACTTACATCCTCCAAAGAAGTGAATCAGTTTGCTCCAAATTCACAAATGAGCAAGATTCTCTACATTCTTGAGTCCTAGTCTCTTGGATTTCCCTCTAGCTTGCCACACTGTCTTACTAATATCAGCGTATTCTCTTCCATGTGTCTTTTTGTTTGTATGATTTGTTTGGTTGGGCTTGGGGGTCAGAATTGGTACTGTGCAGGGTTTATTCCTGGATCTGTACTCAGGTTTTTATTCTGGAAGTGCTCAGGCTACCATGTATGGTACTGAAGATCAAACCAAGGTATTTGTCGTTGCTATTGTTCTTTAAGGCTTTGGACCACACCCAGTGGTGCTCAGGGCTTATCTCTGGCTCTGTGCTCAAGGATCACTACTAGCAGAGATCAAGGGACTATCTGAGGTGCAGGTAATTGAACTTAGGTTGGTGGCATGCAGATCAATGCCTACCCTCTATATCTCTGGTTCCCAAACTAGGATTGTTTTTCTTGAGTATTTTTGGGGGGTCAGTACTCAGTGCTTTCTGCTGGCTTTGTGCTCAGTAATCAATCCTGCCAGGACTTGGGGGACCATATGGTGTGTCAGGGATCAAACCTGGGTTGGCATACAGGGAAAGTGTCCTACCTGCTGTACTATAGCTCCAGCCTCTAACCAGGGTAGATGCCATCCAAGGTGAGCACCTTCATCTCTGTACACTCTCCAGCCCACCTTTCCATGTGTCTTAAGACTTAAAGCATGGCCACTTCTCTTACATACCTGTAGATTTGTTTTCTATGAATAATAAATCCCCCAAATCAGATGGAATGAAAAAATAAGCATGTATTATCTTATAGTTCCTGCAGGTCAGCAATTCAGAAGCTTCTCATCAGAGAAACTCTGGCACAGGGTCTCTGGAGGCTTCAGTCCACCTATTAAGCAGAACTTCCGTCCCGCCCCGGTTTGGGGCTGATGGGGCTTCTTCCCTCGTGGCTTACTCTCCAGCTGACAAGTGCTGGCTGGGTCTGGAGAGTCTCATTCTATGTCTTTTTTTGGAGTCTCATTCTCTCTCTTCTGTCATTCTCTCTTTCCTACCTCAACAGTGAGCCTTAGTGTTCTTACATGTAACAGCTGCAGTAATGTGGCAATAACTTTTTTCCTTCAAATAGCCCATTTACTGTGGGAAGAAAACACAGAAATCACATAAACTTTTACAATGCAGATGAATTAAATCCACTATTTTTGCAACAAATATACCAGAATGCAAGCAAGCAGGCCTCTGTACAAGGCAACGTATTTTCTGGTCTGGCCTCAGAAGTATATTGTCATTTACAATTATTCAAACCAACCAACCATCAACTCAACTAAAGAGATGAAGGACCTATATAAAACTAGAAAACACTACTTCAAGAAATGAAAGAGGACATGGCAAAATGGAAACATATCCCCTACTCATGGATCAGGAGGATTAACATTGTCAATACTCCAAAGCTTTATACGATTCAATGCAGTTCCTATAAGAATACCCATGACATTTTTCAAAGAAATAGATCAAACACTCCTGAAATTTATACGAAACAATAAACCTCCACGAGTAACCAAAGAAATCCTTGAAGATGGGAGGCATCACCTTCCCCAACTTCAAATTACGCTACAAAGCAGTAGTAATTAAAACAGCATGGTACTGGAATAAAGACAGACCCACAGATCAGTGGAACAGAGCTGACTATCATGACACCAATCTTCAAATCACCTACTCTTTGATAAAGGACAAAGAAACATGGAGTGGAGCAAGGAAAGCCTCTTCAGTAAGTGGTGCTGGGAAAGCTGGGAAACTACATGTAAAAAATGAATTCAGACCTATTTCTAACACCAGGCACAAAAGTCAGATCAAATGGATTAAAGACCTCAACATTAAACCTGAATCCATAAGGTACGTGGAGGCAAATGTGGGCAGAACCCTCTATGACACTGAAGTCAAACCAACCAACTTGCTAGGACAAGAATACTAAAAAATATGGAAAGTTGGACCAATCTTGGAGGCTACCACCACCTCTTCTATGCAATTTTGTTTGTTTAGGAGTCACATTCCATAGCACTTAGGGGCTACTCCAGATGCAGTGCTCAGAGTAAGCCTGGCAGTGTTTAGGGACCCAGGAATTGCTGATCATCAAATCTGAATCTCCTTTATGGAAAGCATGTGTCCCAGTCTGCTGAGCATCTCTCTAGCCTCTCTTTTGTGCATTTTATAGCACTTGTCCAGTGTATTTTAACTGTTTTGATTTGCATATCCATCAGGGTTGCACAGTTGCATGCCTCACCTCCAAAAAGTTGTCAGAGTCAGCAACCTATTAACTGTTAAGTGACCTTGATGTTTCTCAGCTACTAGAAATATTATTTTCTGGGAATCAATAAACTATTGCTTATAACCTATTTTCTGTAGCCCCTACTTGGCTAAGAATAGCTCCTACACGTTTTTAATTTGCAAAAATCAAAAGAATATTCAACACAGAACACATATAGCACAAGAATCCTAAGATATTTTCTGTAAGATCTTTTGCAGGAAAAGTTATTAACTCCCAGTCTAAGCCATTGACAAGTAATAGTGCCATTCCCAACTTTTCCTGAAACAGAAGTATAAATAGGCAGGTGTCTCACTTCTAGCATGAAGAATATAAAGAAAAACCTATGAAACTTTAGGGGAACTTAATTTTCTTAAATTAGGGATTTATTAACATTAGTAGTTAGTAAAGGAAGGATTTTTTTCCTCATAAGGAAGAAAATGAACACATCCGAGGAGAGTCCATATGTCTTTAATTTATCCTGATCTGGAGGTTATCTGGTAAGAGTGGTACTATGGCAGCTGTTTTGTAACCAAGAGGGGAAAGTCAAAATTTTTCTGGAGAAACAGACCCAAATATTTGACATTGTTAAGTTGTTCAATTTATCGATTCTAAAACTTTTTGATTCTTGTTACATGAGAAAATTATAAGTTCTTTTCTGAGAATGCTACTTACACTGAAAAATGTTCTAAGCCAAGAGGAATGGCTCAGAGACCTGCCCAGCACTATTTCAAGCTCATGGTAATGAAATCACATCCCTGGTGTCCCACATGCCCTGAATGCAATGTTGGTGGTTCTACTGCTTCCTCCTGGCAGTCTTGCCATCTATGACCCTTGCTGCCACAAAACCAAGGCAAACAAGCACACAAAAACATTCTAAGTGACATATAGCCCCCTTTAAACAGCGACTATTCAGAGATCAGAATTACGCCCTTTAGGGCCAGAGCGATAGTACGGCAGTTAGACATTGGTCTTGCACACAGTCTACCTGGGTTAGATCCCTAGGCCCATATGTCCCCCCAAGCATTGCCAGGATTGATTCCTGGGTACAGAGCCAGGACTAATTTCTAAGTACCATCAGTGAGGCCCCAAAACAAAACCAAAGCTATTTGTGGGGGTTTATTGTTCCATATGAATTTCCAGAGCGTTTGATCAATTTCTTTGAAGAATGTCATGGGTATCCTAATAGGGATCACATTGAATTTGTATAATGCTTTGGGGAGTATTGCCATTTTGACAATGTTGATTCTCCCAAACCATGAGCAGGGAATGTGTTTCCATTTCCTCGTGTCCTCTTTTATTTCTTGAAGTAGCATTTTATAGTTTTTTTTTTTTTGTACAGGTCCTTTACCTCCTTAGTTAAGCTGATTCCAAGGTACTTGATTTTCTGGGGCATAATTGTGAATGGGATTGTTTTTTTCATATCACTTTCTTCTCTCTCATTATTTACAGATAGGAGAGCAATGGACCTTTGGGTATTGATTTTATAGCCTGCAACTTTACTATACAAGTCTATTGTTTCTAGGAGCTTCTTGGTAGAGGCTTTAGGGTTCTCTTAGTATTATGTCATCTGCAAATAGTGAGAGATTGATTTCTTCTTATCCTATCTGGATGCCCTTAATATTTTTTTCTTCCCTAACTGCTATGTCAGGTACTTCCAATACTATATTGAAGAGGAGTGGTGAGAGTGGGCATATCTTGTCTTGTCCCTGATCTTAGATGGAAAGATTTTAGTTTCTCCCCATTGAGAATAATGCTTGCCACGGGCTTGTGGTAGATGGCTTTGACTATACTGAGGAAAATTACTTCAATTCCCATTTTGCTGAGATTTTTCATCATAAACAGGTGGTGGATCTTATCAAATATTTTCTCTGCATCTATTGATATTATCATATGGTTTTTATCCTTTCTTTTCTTGATATGTTGGATGATATTGATTGATTTGCTAATGTTAAACCATCCTTGCACCTCCAGGATGAATCCCACTTAGTCATGGTGTATGATCTTTTTGATGAGTCATTGGATTCTATTTGCTAATATTTTGTTGAGTATATTTGCGTCTGTGTTTCTCAGGTATATCATCCTGAATTTTCTTTTTTTGTGGCATCTCTGAAATTTGCCTATAAAAGGATGGACATGGAGAGTATCATGTTGAGTGAAATGAGTCAGAAGGAAAGGGACAGATATAGAATGGCTGCATACATTTGTGGTATATAATATATATACATATATATAGTAGCAGAGGGCTGGAGCGATAGCACAGCGGTTGGGCTTTCGCCTTTCACGCGGCAGACCCTCTCGGATTTCTCCGCCCCTCTCAGAGAGTCCAGCAAGCTACTGAGAGTATCGAGCCCGTGCAGCAGAGCCTGGCAAGCTACCCGTGCATATTGGATATGCCAAAAACAGTAACAATAAGTCTCTCAATGAGAGACGTTACTGGTGCCCGCTTGAACAAATCGATGAGCAACGGGATGGCAGTGACAGTGATAGTAGCAGAATAATATCCATCTCCAGGGAAAACAGGGGTTAGGAGAACTGGTTAATGACTGGAACTAACCACAATTGTGTGTGGGGACAGCGGGTAGGTAGGATAGACGAGACCAGTATGCCAATAATAGCTGGGAATGATAACACTGAACAAGATCTGGGGGTTAAAAGTAGGTAAGGGATATTCTTGATAACCTTTCAGTATCAATATTGCAAACCACAATACCCAATAGGAGGGAAGGAGATAGATAAGAGATAGGGAGAGAGACAGAGACAGAGACAGAGAAGAAAAGCGCCTGCCATACAGGCAGGCAGGGGGTGGGAGGTGGGGGTGATGGGAGGAAATCTGGGACACTGGTACTAGAAAATGTACACTGGTGAAGGGATGGGTGTTGGATACTGTATGACTGAAATTCAATCATGAACAGCTTTGTAATTATCTATCTCATAGTGATTCCATTAAAAAGTTAAAAAAAAGTGCTCTTTCACAAGGAAATCTGTATTTCTACATTAAGTCTGACACAGAAGAAAGTCTTGAATCTTCATTTTCTAAATGCCCATATCTCACCTCAGCAGGATTCCCATTTGGGACCCACTTCTCTGGGGTGAGCGCTGGTTTGTGCAGGTGGGGACTGAGCAGGTTCATCTGACTAATCCCCTTCCCCCAAGTTGTGCCCAAACAAAAGTGTTCTCAGATATTTTCTTTCTTCTTCTTTTTAAAAAAATTTTATTGAATCACTATGAGATAGTTACAAGCTTTCATGTTTGGGTTACAATCACACAATGATCAAACACCCATCCTTCCACCAGTGCACATTCCCCACCACCAATATCCTGGGTATACACCCCTTTTCCCATCCTCCCACTGCCTCCATGGCAGACAATATTCCCCATACACTCTCTCTCTACTTTTGGGCATTATGAATTTTGCATTTTACAACACAGACACGGAGAGGTTTGGTCCATTATCTACTTTCGGCACACATCTCCCATCCCGACTGATTCCTTCAGCCATCATTTTCTTAGTGATCCCTTCTCTATACCATCTGCTTTCTCCCATCCACTCATGAAGCAGGCTTCCAGCTATGGAGCAATCCTCTTAGCCCTTGAATCTACTGTTCTTGGGTGTCAGCCTCCTGCTATATTATTTTATGCTCCACAAATGAGTGCAGTCCTTCTGTGTCTGTCCCTCTCTCTGACTCATTTCACTTAGCATGATACTCCCCATGTCTATCCATTTATAAGCAAATTTCATGACTTCATCTCTTCTAAGTGCTGCATAGTATTCCATTGTGTAGATGTGTCAAAGTTTCTTTAACCAGTCATATGTTCTAGGGCACTTGGGTTGTTTCCAGATTTTGGCTATTGTGAACAGTGCTGCAATGAACATATAGGTACAGATGTCATTTCTGCACCTTAGGATATATCTCAAGAAGTGGTATTGTGGTGTCATATGGAAGCTCAATTTCTAGTTTTTGAAGGACTGTCCATATTGTTTTCCAGAAAAGCTGGACCAGTTGGCATTCCCACCAACAGTGAAAGAGCATCCCTTTTTCCCCCACATCCAGGCCAGCACTGGTTTCTTTTATTCTTTTGAATGTGTGCCGGTCTCTGTGGTGTGAGGTGATATCTCATTGTTGTTTTGATTTGCATCTCCCTGATGACTAGTGATGTGGAGCATTTTTTCATGTGCCTTTTGGCCATTTGTAATTCTTTTTTTTAAAAAATTTTTTATTAGTGAATCACTGTGGGGGTACAGATACAGGTTTACATATTCTCGTACTTGTGTTTCAGTCATATACAGCTTGAGTATCTATCTCTCCACTAGTACCCGTTCTCCACTGATGACCCCATCAACCCTCCCACCCCCTCCCACCCCACACCCCTCCCAACCCCGCCTTATTGGTAGAGCATTCCCCTCTGCTCCTTCTCTCCCTTTGGGTATTGTGGTTAGTAATGGAGGTCTTGGGTGGCCAATGTGCTCAGTCTATAGTCTGCTCTGTGCACGCCTCTCCCATCCCGAACGGGTCCTCCCACCACATTTTTGCTTGGTATTCCCTTCTCTATCTGAGCTGCCCTTTTCCCCAGCATGTGAGGCTGGTCTCCAAGCCATGGAGCAAATCTGGTACTTATTTCTGTTATTCTTGTGTGTTAGGCCTCCATTCTGTTGTTTTATATTCCGCAGATGAGTGCAATTCTTCTATGTCTGTCTCTCTCTTTCTGACTCATTTCACTTAGCATGATACTTTCCATGTTGATCCACTTATATGCAAAGTTCATGACTTCATCTTTTCTGACAGCTGCATAGTATTCCATTCTGTAGATGTACCAAAGTTTCTTTAGCCAGTCACCTGTTCTTGGGCATTCAGGTTTTTTCCAGATTTTGGCTATCATAAAAAGTGCTGCAATGAACATACATGCGCAGATGTCATTTTGGCTATATCTTTTTGCCACTCCAGAGTATATTTCCAGAAGTGGTATTGCTGGGTCAAATGGAAGCTCAATTTCTAATTTTTTGAGGAGAGGCCATATTGTTTTCCAGAAGGGTTGAACCTGTCGGCATTCCCACCAGCAGTGTAGGAGGGTCCCTTTCTCCCCACATCCTCTCCAACAGCAGTTGCTTTTGTTCTTTTGGATGTGTGCCAATCTCTGTGGTGTTAGGTGGTATCTCATAGTTGTTTTGATCTGCATTTCCCTGATGAGAGTGATGATGAGCATTTTTTCATGTGCCTTTTGGCCATTCCTTGAGAAAGTTTCTGTTCATTTCTTTGCCCCATTTTCTGATGGGGCTGGATGTTTTCTTCTTGTAGAGTTCAACCAGTGCCTTATATACCCTTGATATCAACCTTTATCAGATGAGTATTGGGTGAATATCCTTTCCCATTCTGTAGATTACCTTTGTATTCAGGTCACTGTGTCTTTTGTGGTGCAGAATCTTCTTAGTTTAATATATTCCCATTTGTTTATTTCTGTTTCTACTTGATTGCTTAGTTCCGTGCCATCTTTGAAGATACCTTTGGCTTCAATATCGTGGAGGGTTTTTCCGACCTTGTCTTCAATGTACTTTATGGATTGTGGTCTGATGTTGAGCTCTTTAATCCATTTTGATCTGACTTTTGTGCATGGTGCCAGGTCTAGGTCTAAACCCATTCTTTTACATGTGGTTGACCAGTTGTGCCAGCACCATTTGTTAAAGAGGCTTTCCTTGCTCCACTTCACATTTCTTGCTCCCTCATCAAAGATTAGGTGTTCATACAATTGGAGTGGTGTGTAGGGATATTCCACCCTGTTCCATTGGTCTGTGGCTCTGTTCTTATTCCAGTACCATGCTGTTTTAATTGTTACCGCTTTGTAGTAGAGTTTAAGGTTGGGAAGGGTGATGCCTCCAATTGTCTTTTTCCCAAGAATTGCTTTAGCGATTCGTGGGCGTTTGTTGTTCCATATGAATTTTAGGATTGCTTGGTCTATTTCTTTGAAGAATTTCATGGGTATCCTTATGGGGATCGCATTGAATCTGTATAGTGCTTCAGGGAGTATTGCCATTTTGACAATGTTAAGTCTTCCTATCCATGAGCAGGGAATATTTTTTCCATTTCCTCGTGTCTTCTTTTACTTCATGGAGTAGGGTTTTGTAGTTTTCTTTGTAGAGGTCTTTTACTTCCTTGGTTAAGCTGATTCCGAGGTACTTGATTTTCTGGGGCACAATTGTAAATGGGATTGCTTTTTTCATGTCCCTTTTCTCTGCCTCATTGCTTGTGTATAGGAAGGCCATGGATTTTGGGGTATTGATTTTGTAGCCTGAAACTTTACTGTATAAATCTATTGTTTCTAAGAGTTTCTTAGTAGAGGCTTTAGGCTTCTCTAGATATAGTATCATATCGTCTGCAAACAGTGAGAGTTTGATTTCTTCCTTTCCTATCTGGATGCCCTTAATATTTTTTCTTGTCTAATAGCTATTGCAAGTACTTCCAGTACTATATTGAAGAGGAGTGGTGAGAGTGGGCATTCTTGTCTTGTGCCTGATCTTAGAGGAAAGGCCCTTAGTTTTTCCCTGTTGAGGATAATGCTTGCCGTAGGCTTGTGGTAGATGGCTTCGACTATCTTGAGGAAAGTTCCTCCAAACCCCATTTTGGTGAGGGTTTTCGTCATGGAAGGATGTTGGATCTTGTCAAATGCTTTCTCTGCACCTATTGATATGATCATATGGTTTTTATCTTTACTTTTGTTGATATGCTGGATTATGTTGATTGATTTCCTAATGTTAAACCATCCTTGCATCCCTGGGATGATCCCACTTGGTTGTGATGTATGATCTCTTTGATGAGTTGTTGGATTCTATTTGCTAATAATTTGTTGAGGATCTTTGCATCCGTGTTCATCAGGAATATTGGTCTGAAGTTTTCCTTGTTAGCAGTGTCTTTATTTGCTTTTGGTATTAGGGAGATATGTGCTTCATAGAAACTGTTTGGGAGAGTACCTGTTTTTTTCAATTTCCTGGAAAAGGTTGAGGAGAAGTGGTAACAGGTCTTCTTTAAATGTTTGGAAGAATTCGCTGGTGAAACCATCTGGGCCTGGGCTTTTGTTTTGGGGGAGACTTTTTATTACAGTTTCAATTTCCTTGATATTAATGGGTCTGTTCAGGTATTCTAAGTCTTCTTTGTTCAGTCTTGGGAAATTGTAGGAATCCAGGAATTTTTCCATTTCTTCTAGGTTCTCTTGTTTTATGGCATACAGACTTTCAAAGTAGTCTCTGATGATCTTTTGAATTTCATTAGTTTTTGTTGTGATGTCCCCCTTTTCGTTTCTGATTCGGTTTATTAAGTTTCTCACTCTCTCTTTCTTTGTGAGTCTTGCTAGTGGTTTATCGATCTTATTTATTTTCTCGAAGAATCAACTCTTTGTTTCATTGATCTTTCAGATTGTTTTTTGGTTTCCATATCGTTAATTTCTGCTCTAAGTTTTATTATTTCTTTCCTTCGCTCTGGTTTGGGTTCCTTTTGCTAGTCCTTTTCTAAGGTCTTGAGCTTCGAAATCAAGCCATCTATGTAGACCCTTTCTTCCTTCCTGAGAAATGCTTGTAGGGCTATAAATTTTCCCCTTAACACAGCTTTAGCTGCGTCCCATAGGTTCTGGTAGTTTGTGTCTTCATTTTCATTTGTTTCGAGGTATCTTTTGATTTCTTCCTTGATTTCCTGCGTGACCCACTCATTGTTCAGCAATGAGTTGTTTAACTTCCAGGTGTTTGATTTGGTTCTCCACGTCTGTGTGTGATCAACTTCTATTTTCAGTGCATCATGGTCTGAGAATATAGTTGATACAATTTCTATCTTCCCAATTCTATTGAGGTATGATTTGTGACCCAGAACGTGATCTATTTTGGAGAATGTTCCGTTTGCACTGGAAAAAAGTGTATGCTTTCTTTTTGGGGTGTAAAGCCCTGTATACATCTATTAGCCCTCTCTCCTCCATTTCTTCCTTCAGAGCCTTTGTTTCCTCGCTTAGTTTTGTTCTTGTTGATCTATCCAGAGGCGATAAGGCAGTGTTGAAGTCTCCAACTACTATCATGGTGCTAATGATGTCCCCATTAAATTCTGCTAGGAATTGTTATAAGTATTTAGCTGGTCACTCATTAGGTGCATATACGTTTAGGAGTGTGATTTCTTCCTGTTGTACATATCCCTTGATGAGTAGAAAATGACCTTCGCTGTCCCCTCTAACCTTTTTCAGTCTGAAATCTATGTTGTCGTATACTAGTATGGCCACCCCAGCTTTTTTGAGGGAGTTGTTTGCTTGCAGGATTGTTTTTCGTCCTTTAACTTTGATTCTGTGTTTGTTCTGGCTATTCAGATGTGTTTCTTGTAGGCAGCAGAATGTTGGGTTCTGTTTCCGAATCCATTTTGCCACTCTGTGTCTTTTAATTGGTGTTTTTAGGCCATTGACATTGAGAGAGATTATTGTCATGTGATTTTGTGTCATCCTTCTTTAAGGTTTGTTGTTCTCGTACGGTTTTTCCTTGTCTTACAGTAGCCCCTTTAGTCGTTCTTTTAAGTTTGGTTTTTTGAGTCTATGAAGTTTCTGAGCTGTTGTTTATCCATGAAGTAATGTATGGTTCCTTCAAGTTTAAGTGAGAGCTTAGCCGGATAAAGTATTCTTGGTGAGACATTCATTTCATTGAGTTTTTTTCACTATATCCCACCATTGTCTTCGGGCTTGGAGGGTTTCTTCTGATAAGTCTGCTGTAAATCTAAGGGGTGCTCCTTTGTATGTGATTTCCTTCTTTGACCTTGCTGCTTGCAGTACTGTGTCTCTATCTATGGCATCCATCATTGTGACTATGATATGCCTTGGAGATTTTTATTGGGGTCTCTTCTAGCTGGCACCCTTCGGACTCCTTGGATCTGAATGCCTACATTCTCTAGCTCTGGGAATTTCTTAGCAATGATGTCTTTGACTGTGGGTTTTTCATTGGGATTAGTTACTTGTGCTTCTGGTACTCCCATGATTCTTATGTTGTTCCTCTTGAGGTCATCTCCTAGGACTCTGATTTGCCCTAGAGCCATTTTGAGGTCTTTTGCCATTACTTGTTGTTGCCTATATGCTTTCTGTAGTTCATCCTCAAGCTCACTGATTCTGTCTTCGGCTGAGGTCATTCTACTGTTGAGGGCTCCTACTGAGTTTTTTATTTCATCTACTGATTCCTTTAATTGAGTCACTTCTGTTTGTAGCTTTGAGATTTCTGCTCTCATTTCTTCCTGTATTATCTTGGTGGTCCATTCCAATGCTGCGTTCATATCCTCCCTGAATTTATTGGATGTGTGTTCCATAGTTGCTTTGAGATCGTCAATCATCTTCACGATTTCCTCTCTTAATTCTCTATCTGAGAGCAGGCTGTATTTGTGGGCAGTCCCTGTTGAGGTGTCTGTGAGTTTTCCTTCATTCTCTCTTGGTGGTGGGAATTTTCGCTGTTTCTTCATGTTGTTATAGATCTTACCCTCAGGTTGTATTTCTTTTTTGAGGAAACTTCTGTTCATTTCTTCTCCCCATTTTTTGATGGGGTTGGAGTTTTTTTTCTTATACAATTCTACTAGTATCTTGTATATTCTGGATATTAATCCCTTATCAGATGGGTATTGAGTAAATATTCAAATGTCTCATGGGGAACACATACAACTCCTGGTTGGGAACTTTGGTCTGAATGAATGAATGGCTTGTTGGCAATGAACTTCTAGTGCCTATTATTGAAATGCAAAACTTTAACCAGAGGTTTGGTCAGACTGGTGGTGGTAGCAAGGTGTTGTAGGCAGTGGCTACTTTAAGAGCGGGGGGGGGGGCCCTGAAGATAAAGGGAGAGGTGGGAGTTGGTTCTGGAGGGATTTCAGCTCTGTCCCATCTGTCCTGGGCCTGTGGGGCTGATTGACAACTAGTATCCCCTCTTCTTTGGATCCTTTTGGGTAACACAATGAGAACAGTTTATTGCTCCATATCTTAGACAAAACAGTCCTGGGGATCCCAAAGAACCAGACAAGAAAGGTAAAAGGAAAGAAATGTGTTCTGGCTTAGTAGTACCCAGAGAGTTCAGTGGGGATGCAGCTTTTTAAGAGGGAAGGACAGAGGCAGGAGGGTAGGGGTAGAGGTGAAGACATTAGCACCACATAAAAGTGGCCACAGAATCACAGCCCAGTAATGAGAAAACTGCATCCAAATCTCAGAGTAGCTCCCTGCAATGTGCCTCTCTCTTTTGGAAATACAACAGAAAAGTTTCCATCAAACTGTTTTCTGTCAGCGACTGGCCCCTGACAGATTGTGCCATATGGCATGTGGTTTGTTTCTCGAGTCACTGGGGTTTTCTCACTCAGCTTCTCCAAATGGTGGCTGTAATGATGGCAGTAAATGCCTCTCAAATGACAGCTTTCCCCCCCTCTAAAGAGTCCACATTTTAACAAGGATGTTGAGGAGACCTCAAATATGGGCTGCAGGGCTACTTGGAAGAGAGGCTCGAGAAAGCAGCTCGACACTCAGAAAAGAGGCAGATTTGCTCGAAAGAACCTGGAGAAAGAGGAGGGTGGGGGAAAGACCAGGGCTGCATCCAGGCTCTGCATTTGCTTCCTTTCGGCGCTCCTCCAACCCTCCATCTCACTGAGTCTTGGTTTCCTTAGAGGTGGCTTGCGGGGATTAAATAGCAATAGGAGAAATAGGAGAGTGATTTTAACTGCTCCTACGTATCCTGGGAGGATTGCTCTCCTCTGGGCCCCCTTCCGGCTGGGGAACAGCTTTCTTACTGCTCATGCGTGGGTCCTGCTATGTGTTCATCAGTGCCTCAAGTTAATGTAAATCTGAGCCAGAGTCTGTTTCCTAAAATTCTTTCGTGTCCCAAACTTAACTTGGATGACAAAACCCTCTGTGATGCAGTCCTGCTCCTGCTTTGGCCTCAGGACTTCTCTCTCTTTTTTGTTTTTTCTTTTTTAAATTTTATGTTTGGGTCACAATGGCACTGCTCAAGACTTCCTCCTGCATCTTTCCTCAGGGGTCACTTCTGGAGGTTCTTAGGGGACCATATTGGGTGTTGGCCAGTGAACGTGGGTCTGTAATTTGCAAGGCAAGCGTCCTACCCACTGTACTATCTCTCATGCATTACCCCCCTCACACACACACACACACACACACACACACACACACACACACACACTCACTCACTTTTGTCACATCTAGGCTCTAAGTACTTGCACTTTACTGCATGTGCTACTTTCTGTTGCTTCCCGGCCTACTTATATGGATAACTTGGCACAGAATTCTGGAATTACAGAATTCACAGAATTCTTCCAGTTAATTGGACTCAATTCCACTTTTTCTTCAAGCAATACAAAAGCTAATTCCCAGTATGGGCACATGGCTTAATGGTATAGCATATGCCTTGCATACCTGAGGCCTGGGTTCAATCCGTAATACTGCGTGAGCATGAGCACGGGGGTGCGCGCGCGCACACACGCACACACACACACACTCTTCTCCCTATGGAGTGGGTCAAAAATGTCCTTCCTCCAAGTCATCTGATGAAGTCCTCACTCCCAAAATCTCAGAATATGACATTTGGAGATAAGATATTTGACATAATAACTTGAGATAAAAATGAGTGAGTGGATCCTAATTCAATATCCTGGTACCCTTAGAAAAAAAATATTAGGGGCCAGAGAGATTTATAGAGGGTAGGGAGCTTATTTTGCACTTGACCAACCTGGTTTCAATCCCAAGAACCCCATTTGAACCCTGAGCCCTGCCAGAAATGATCCCTGAGTGCAGAGCAAGGAGTAAACCCTGAGCACCACCACGTGTGCTCAAATAATCACAAATAATGATAAAGGATGAAAGATAAAGAGAGACATAAACTAGGCAAGACTCATGTCTCTAAGGCAGAGACCCATGCCTCAGGTGCAATCAGCCCTCACTCTTGAACTTTCAGCCTCCAGCACTGTGACAAAACAAGTTTCTGTGATTTGGAGCACCCAACCTGTGGCACTGTGTTACAGTAGCTCTACCGGTGTCTACACCACAGGGAGTCTCATATCAGTCCCCCAGAGCAACCACATCAGCCACATCACATGATCCTTTTCAAAACACTACCCTAAGGAAGGACTGGAGCGATAGCAAAGTGGGTAGGGCATTTGCCTTGCACTCAGCTGACCCGGGTTCGATTCCTCCGTCCTTCTCGGAGAGCCCAGCAAGTTACTGAGAGTATCCCACACACATGGTAGAGTCTGGCAAGCTACCGTGGCATATTCTGTATACCCAAAACAGTAACAACAAGCCTCACAATGGAGACATTACTGGTGGCCGCTCAAGCAAATCATGAAAACGGGACAACAGTGCTACAGTGCTACCCTAGGGGAATGGCTCCCTTCATCTTTTTTTTTCATTAGCATGTGTGGTGGTAATGGAAGAGAGTAGAAAAGTTTATTTATGGGATGTCTAGAGGGCTAGAAGATTGAAGTGTTTTGATTTGGGATGATGAAATCTGTGAGGGCAGGAGCGATGGATATAGATGGATATGGACCCTCCCACGAAGGGCCACTTATTCAGGTAATTTGGGCAAATGAAAAACTCACTGAAGAAAACACTTGGGTTTGCAGCAGCGTTTTCCTAGTTCACCTAAATTCACCGACTTCCCATAAAAGTAGTCACACATTGCTAAACCTATGAAGTCATCAATTTTGTTCCTCAAATTTGGCCTTAAAATCATTAGTAACAAGAGAAAACTGTCCAGTGGGTTTTCCGTTCTTTATTTTGGTTCTGGGTCTCAACATTTCACCTTTCTCTAGGAGGGATTTATTATGGTGAAGTGAAAAAAGAAAACAAAGGTTCTTTGTGTTTAGGAAGCAACAGCCAGGAGATTGTCAAGTGGGGATCCTTTGCTGTGGCTCAAGTTCATTCCTACAGATTCCACAGGAAAGCAGTTGGTCTTTATTTTCCAGGCAACCATCAGTCATGGTGCAAATTGGCAGTTTAATGGAATAAATCCAAGATTGGAGAAGTTCTTTTTAAAAAAAAACTGGAATTCTAGGGTTGAACCAACAGTATAGTTGGTAAGGTAATGCCTTGATGCGGTCAACATGTTCAATTCCAGGCAGCTCAGATGGCCCCCTGAGCCTTACAAGAGTGATCCCTGAGCACAGAGTCAGGAGTAAGCCTTGAGCACCGCCAGGTGCCCCTTCCCCCCAAATCTTTAAAAATTGGAATTATAGGACCAGAGAGATAATTCAGATGAGCTAAGTTTACATTTTGCATACAGGAGATTCAATACCTGGCATAACACAGTACCCCAAGCACCTTGAGAAGCAACCACTGAGTACAGAGACAGGCACAGCCCCTGAGCACCACTGCGTGTGGCCCCCAAACAAAAGAGCAGCCAAAAGAAGGGATTTTAATTTATGCTTTAGTAATTAAAATCATCCAGTAATGCCCAGACTAGGTTCTTTCTACCCACTGCCATCCCACATTCCCTGCCCCAAACCACACTGTTTATTTTGCTGCTTGAAACCTTAGTGGTATTCTTAGTTGGATATCCTATAATTATGGGGTTTCATGTAAACCTTTACTACACTGACTTTGACCACCTGCTATTAAGAAAGGAAAGATCAGCTTTCAGTGATATTTGGATAGCAAACAATGAAAAGTTCTCCCAACTAGAAGGAGTCATGAGGGGAGAGAGAAAATTATGAGCTCACAAATATATTCAACTTGGTTGGCTAAGTGTTTCCTTTAATTACTATTGATTTTCATAACAGTTTTATTAACCTCACATGTCAGTTCAAGTTTGTCACAGGGTCCCTGGGCCTGTAGGATAATTCATCTTGCAGTATCAGAGAAGACAGTCCAAGTGCATTGGGAATAAGTGCTTACAAATTAGTGTTCTTCCACAGTTAGGTCTGATTTGTAAACTTGTTTGGCTTGAGCAGAACTTGATTTTGTTTAAACTGAACTGGTCAGTCATTCTGACAGTGATTTGTCTCCAAGATACTTCCTGATGCAGTATTTTCACCCACTGACCTTTGGGGAGTAAAGACACAAGAAACAAAACTGATGTTTGGTGCTGAGCATAGAACCCAGGATCTCACATATACAAGGCAAGTGATTTACCACCGAGTCATATATCCAGTCAAGAGACAGAAATAATTTGACTAATTAAAACCAAAAATAAATATATCACCTCACAAGTTTTATTATTATCTTCACAAATACAGTGAAAAATTTGTGTAGGATTGAAAGAATTAGGTCAAGACTCACTGTTTGCCTGGGGGAAAAAGTTATCAGGGCTAGCGCACATGCTTTGCATGCGGAAACCCAGGGTTCAATCCCCAGCACCTGATGGGGCTTGATTCTTGATATCGAATAGGCCTTGAGCACTGCACTCCCCTCAAGAAAAGACTCACTATTAGATATGAATGAGGCCAGCAAGTCTATTTCCTCATCAATTAAAATGGGGCTTTGTGTCATCTGCCTCATCCCACCTTTCAGAAGTTCCTCAACCATCTTATTGGAGCCTCTTACGGTTGGGGCTCAAGTGAGAACATGTAAAAAGTAAGTTTTGTTTTGTTTTGTTTGTGAAGACCAGAACAGAACTCACAAATGCAAGGCAAATGCTTTACCAACCTCCTCCCCACTCCCATTCCCCAAGTCTAGAAGAACTTCTGGTTTTGGTTTTGGGGCCACACTCAGCAGTGTTCAGTGGCTGTTCCTGACTTGGTGGCCCCTGGCTTTGCTCTGGAGTGCCGGAAATTTAAACAGGGTTTGGCAGGGTGTAAGGTGAGCGCCTTAACACCAGTACTATCTTTCTGGCCCAAGAAGGGTTTCTTTATTTTATGTTTTGGTTTTGGAGCCACATCCAGCAGTGCACTGCTTACACCTGGCAGTACTCAAGGAACCACTCAGGGTGCCAGGGATTGAACATAGTTTGGCAACATGCAAGGTGAGTGCTTTACCCACTGTGCTATCTCTCCGGTTCCCCCCAAAAAGCGATTAAAATTCAAAGCAAAGTGCAAGTTGAGGTACTACAGGCTTCCTTGGTTACCACAAGGTATCAGTGACTTACAAACACTAACGTATAACGCAGCCTCTTTGATAAATGCTTCGAATTAGAATCTTCTGGGGCTGGAGTGAGAGTACCGCAGGTAGGGCAGTTTGCCTTGCATGAGGCAAACACAGGTGCAATCCCAGGCATTGCAGATCGTTTCTCAAGCAACCCCACAGAGCTGAGTGTAGAACCAGGTGTTAACCCTGCCCTTGACACCTGTGGTCCCAAACAAAAAAATAAACCAAAAAATCTTCCAAGATTTACAAATCTTGGCAAATTAAATTGAAATGAAACACCAATTACCATAGGAGGGAAATGAGAGGAATGTGTTGGGGCTTTACCTGAATATTAATTATAAATTCAGAGATAACGTTATGAAGCTCTGGCCGGGTATGTTTTATGGATTCATCAATAAAGCGCTCTTGCTAATGAACTGGCATAAAGCACCCTCCGAAGAATCAGTCCTGGGTTTCCTGCCAGAGACCATAAACTCAAAATAATTTACACAGGATACAAATCTATTTTCTTTCTGTCTGTGAAACAGTAATGAGAACCACCAGGCTGAGTAAAAAGAGTGCTTAAAAGATCATGGATATTTCTTTCTTCTTTTTTTTCATTAGGGCCAAAGTAGCTTGTACGTGTCAAGCTAGTATTTCTAGAATTCCCTAGGAGACAAAAATTAGATAAAAAAATAAATGAAAATAAAGTCTTTGAGGCGGGACGGGACTGGTGGCGCCTAACATGGGCCGAGGCACGAGGTACCCCTGTGAAGAGCACCGCCAGAGAAGTGGCAAAACCGGATAACAGGGTTCACGAGGAGAGGGTGTGAGAGTGATAGGGAGACGGGAGACAAACACACACACACACACACACACACACACACACACATACAGAGAGAGGTGAGCAAAAACTACTTTATTGTAACCCCACAGTGCTTATGTACACTTAGGCTTAAATCTACTTGCGTCATGGCCTTAAAGTAAAACTAGAAGTAATTAAGGGCACTGGAGCAACTAGGGGAGCTAACAACAGATATCCAGATGGCTGATCTATCTGTTCCTTTTGGCTAACCATCCTGCTCCTGTAAAACTGTCCCAGTCCTCTGGTTCTTGTAAAATGGCTTTCGCAACCTATTTACGCGAATGTTTGACCACAAGCTACATGCTGAAGGCCCGCTCACCACATGGCCCCAGGCCTTGCTGGCCTAAGAAGCCACAGTCACTCTGCAGTGCCGCTGGCTCTGCTCTCCATGACCAACTGGCCACCACCCCCCTGCCCCTACCCCCCATGCCATGGAGGTACTTGCGACCCGGCCTCATGCGGGAAAGAGCTGCCTCCCTGCTCTCAGGGGCCTCCCAGACCTGCCTCCCTCCATCTCCTACACGAGAGCGTGGCAGCTGCACCTCTGCTCTGCTCCTGCCCCTGAGCCCCCTCCACATGGCCCCGAAGGGCTCAGCTCTTAAACAGGGCCCCAGAGAGCCAAAACATCAAAGTAGGATATGGTGGTGCTTTGGGGGCGTGTTAGAGCGGGGTCACGGTTCTGGAACTGGGCTAGGGAGGCCCAGACAGTGACTCGGGCCTCTGCAGTGCTGGAGGCCTCCAAGGCTGCACCCAGAGATGATCAGGCCCCATATGGTGCCAGGGATCACAGGACAAGCCTAACGCCTGTACTACTGAGCCCCACTTCCTGACATCTCACTGTCTGTTTTCTCTACCTAAAAGCCAACTCACCAAATGAATTTGGATGGGAAAAATTTGTTGTCCTCTGCTCTTACTGTCTCTTCATGTATAAAATGATAAGGAAATCCTACCTTTTTATGCAATCAATGAGATCAGTCATCGTATGGAATTGGAGAGATGGTACAGAGACGGCCTGCATGTGGGAAGCCAAATTCAATCAATTCCAGCACCACCTGCTCCCTGAATATCTCTGATGTAACCCTGGAAACCTCCCAGCACTGCAAGGTGACCCCAGCACTGCAGAGAGTTGCCTCATATATGTAATTTTCACTCAAGGCCCCCTTTGAATGGCTAATCCCTAGTATTGCAGTGAATTGCCTGGCTAAGACTAGCAGGAGGTAGGGGAGAACCACAGTAACATGGTTAGGGCACTTGCCTTGCATGTGCCTGACCCAGGTTCAATCTCTGGCATCCTATATAGTTCCCAAAGCCCCACCAGGAACCATCCCTGAGCACAGGGCTGGGAGGAGTAAGCTCCTGAGCACAGCTTTATGTGGCCCCCAAACAAAACAGAACAAAAAAGTAGTGGGGGTCTCCTGAGTCTTCTGAGCAACTCTTTGGAAGCCCCTGAAATTGAAAAATAAACAGAGATAAGTAATAAATCAAGGAAATTCTTTGGATTTTGTTTTTGGACCACACCTGGCCCACTTTCTACAGAGTTTCTCCAGCCCCCATAATGGACAATTGTTGATGAGAGTTTCAGGCTCGGTTGTCTACTTCGTCACTGCTATAGCTCCAGCCTCTGGATCCATGCCTGAAACAGAGCAGTGACATACAGTCACATTTCTGGAATGACTGTGATCCTTCCCCACACTGAACACAGTGCCTGTGTCTTAGAGCAAAGGCCCCCTGGGGGTCTCCAGGCCATTCCAAGGGGGCCTTGAGTGAAAATTACATATATGGGGGCATCATGACATGACACTAGAGACCAACTAGTTGCACAAGAAGGAAATAAGTTCTGAAGACACCCAGGGCCTGGGACTATTCCAGACCTTACCTTCTTTACTTCTTTATTTTTTAATTTTCTTAATTTCTTTCCTGGTTTAATTTCCACCACCACCACCACCACCACCACCACCACCACCACCACCACCACCCCCAGCCACACACATACACACACACACACACACACACACACTTTATTTAGACACTGTGATTTACAGAATTGTTCATGATGATTTGTTGTGGGAATTCAGTACTCCAACACCAACCCCAGCACCACTGTCACCTTCCCTCACCACTATCCCCATTTTCCCAACCACCCCTCAAGACTGCCCCTCTAGCAGGCCCACAATAATTTAATTAATATTTTTGTTACCATTAAGTGGCTAATGGAATGATCAAAAATTATTTCTGTAGAAAATTTTGTAAAAAAATGCTGTATTTCACCATGGGGATATTAAGTCCTAGTCTGAGATTTTACTAAGCTGTTGTTACAAGCTAAACCTTCGGTGTTATTGGTTTATGTGAGTTGACATTGTTTGGCTTCTGCATTATATCCCGTCCAACTTGGTGTACTACTATTGGGATGTCAGTGTTTTAGAGTTTGAACATGTTGCATTGCCCCAAATGTGGCTGTGCACTCCAGAAAATCCAGACCATCTAACTGGGCAGTTAACTGGGCAATTAGGTATTTAATTGGGCATGGCTGCTGGAAGCACAGGGAGGTAGGGAAGGTCACCCATCTCAACTCTGGGAAGGCCTGGACTTGTCAGGCTGGGTACCTGGAGTTTTTGGCAGATGAGTTTCTTTGTGGCACACAGTCCTGAGGTGGTAGGGTTCAGCTGGTGTTGTGACAGTGGCTTTGGAGTATGAGAGCTCTTTTTTTGGTTTTATGGCCACACTCAGCAATACTCAGGGATTACTTTGGCTCTGCCCTCAAGGATCATTCCTGGGATACAATATGCAGTTCTGGGGACATAACCTGGGTCAGTGGCATGTAAGGCAAGTACCCTATCCACTATACGGTCTTTCTGGTTCCTTGATTCCAGATTCTTAAACTGGATGTGATGGTCATAAAAAATATTGGCAACAGTTAAAGCTTTCTGAACATGCAATGACCAAAATATAAATCAAAATTAACCACAGAATGAATCAGGCATTTCTTTTATTTTTTAAAATTTCTTTTATTCTTTCTGCGGCTTCACGAGCTCGACTCTGGAGGCAATTGAACTTATTTGGACACGAGCAGCTCCTGGAGAGGCCTCCAGCCTGTGATGGGAGGCCCTGGCCCATGTTCCGCCAGCGGGGCAGGGTTTTTCTCTCCAGTCTTCTCCATCATGTGAGCACCACAAAAGGGAAGTAAAATCTTGCAGGGATGCAATTACTGGAAGAATTTTCCCTGGACTTCATACAAAAAAACCAAAACCCGAGCGACCTAATATCTCTTAATTGTCACCAGTGTGAAATGGTTCCTTTTTTAGCAGGTCTGACTGTGGGGGGGAAACTCCAAACAATAATACTGAGTTTTTTGTTGAAATATTGAAGGTAATCAAAGTAGCAGCCATTTCTCTAGACTGTGAACTAAGCCATAGCCCCACGCTGGCCAAGGAGAGGAAATATCCTCCTTTCTCGGTTCTTTTCCCTTTTCTGGGAGAAACGTGGTGTGGCGTCCACCATATTATGAGGTCTATTAAGCAGGCACAAATTTAGAGGCGCGGGAATGGGAAGGGAAAAAAGAAAATTAGGTACTTGGAACAGCGGGACACTTGGGCAGTCTCGGGCCGATACCAGCGCATGCTCCGCCGATATTTGACCTGGGAGGCCACACTCTTGTGCGGCCGCATTGCTGCAAATCAACCAGAATCCGTAGGAACTACTTTTGGTTCCAGAAACTGCTTGCAGCCATGTCTCTAGACTGTGAACTAAGCCATAGCCCCATGCTGGCCGAGGACAGGAAATATCCTTTTATCTCGTCAGGCGGCATGGTGTCAGCCATAATATGAGGACTATTTATTAAGCAGGCATGAACTTGGTGGTGCGGGAAGCAGGGGGAAAAAATTCTATGTACTTGAAACAGTGGGACTTCATATCTCTCCAGTCTCAGCAATGGAAAACTAATTATCAAATGCTTCATTGGCAGTAGGGCTGTCTTTCTTGGGGGAAAACTCCAACAATAGTGAGTTTTGTGTTGAATTATGGAATGTAATCAAGGTAAAGAGAAAATGAAGTGAAATTTATCAATTACGCAGGCGGGGATGGGGGTTGGGGGGGCGGGGGTTTGGAGGTAGACTGGGGTCTTTGGTGGTGGAATATGGGCACGGGTGAAGGGATGGGTGTTTGAGTATTGTATAACCGAGACATAAGCCTGAGAACTTTGTAACTTTCCACATGGTGATTCAATTAAAAAAATTAAAAAAAATAAAAATAAATAAAATTTTATTTTTTTCATTTTTACATGAAGCACTGTGAGGTACAGTTACAGACTTAGAAACTTTCGTGCTTACATTTCAGTCATACATTGATCGAGTACCCGTCCCTCCACCAGTGCCCATTCTCCACCACCAATGATCCCAGTATCCCTCCCACCACCACCTCCCACCCCGCCCCACCTCTGTGGCGTTGCATTCCCTTTTGCTCTCTCTCTCTCTCCTTTGGGGTGTTGTGGTTTGCAACATAGATATTGAGTGGCCATCATGTTCAGTCTATAGTCTACTTTCAGCTCGCATCCCCAATCCTGAGCGGGCCCTCCAAGCACCCTTTACTTGCTGGTCCCTTCTCTATCTGAGCTGCCTTTTCTCCCAACATATGAGGCCGGCTTCCAAGCCAGAGCATGAATCAGGTATTTCTGGGATCTCCAGCCTGTGTCACATTTCTCACACACACCAAAAAGGGTCATAAATGGAAAAGGTTGAAGATAGGACCCACCAATGAGCACTTCACAGCCTCTGTTCTCCTGGAAGAACCAGTCCATATCCTCTTTTGTGGTCTCTGCTTCCAGCACCCCTGGATAAAGGAGAGCAGTGAAGGGCCTGCCCCCTCTACCCTACCCACTGACATCCAGGTAGCTGAACCCAGAGTGGATTTCAACCTAAGCCAAGATAATCGTCCCTATTCTTTGCTGGGAATTTGGGTTTGGAAATCAGAGGCTCTGGTTAATAACAGTTAGGGCTTTAAATGAGAGGATGGAGTAGTCTGTTCTCAAGTAGGAGATCAAAGCAGAAGAAGCCAGTTTGCAGCTAGAAAGAATATAAAAGGAACTTCAGAGGGAGAGAGATAGAGAGAGTGAGAGAGAGAGGGCCAGGAGCTGCTAGGGGAGTGTGTGGGCAAGTGAACTTGCTGGCTGGAGTATGCTGAATCTCAGGTTCCCCTCTAGTCCTGCAACTCTTGACAGCACTTCTACTCATGTTACTTCTTACAGTTCACATGCATTTGGTTGGATTTCTATTTCCTATGGAGAAGACTTCCTGACTACAAAGTCCAAGCCCCTAGGAGACATCCACAGAAACTGAGTTGATTGGAATTTACTTCTCATTCATTCATTTGTGCACTTACCCAACAAACAATTTACTAAACCAGGCCCTGGGCTAGAAGATACAAACAATTTTGTAAAAAGGAGATGGCTTCCCTATCCTTGTAGAATTCTGGCAAAAAGACAGATACTAAGGGCAAGAAGAGAAACAATGACTTTAATTGTAACCTGTGCCACCTGGGGTGTACCAGGAATGGTGCTGCACCACAGAAAGACAGGGGAGTCATTGCCCATATGATGTTCACTGAGAACTGGGAACAAGCATCTTCTTTTTACCTGAGAACTGAAACACAGTTTATCAGATTGGTCCACTGTAACCATTCTGTGAGATTGTCTTAGGGGATGCTTTTGAAGAGGAGCAGGGAGCTAGAGAGATAGGACAGAGGTTAAGGTGCTTGCCTTGCATGTGGCTGACCCTGGTTCAATCCCTGACTCCACATGATCCTCCAAGGGCTGAGCAGCCCAGATCTTTGGGCCCTCAAACTGGCCAACTGATCTAGTTGTCTGAGGATTGCTAGGAGGGACTCCAGGGTCTCCTAAGCACTGCTTGAAAGCCCCCAAAAGATATGAATAAGAAGGAAACAGGGGATGGTGGGAAGATGCAGAGTTATAACTCAAGACAAAGGGGTACATGTTAATTTTCAGTGAAGTACAACTGAAACTTATATAATGTTATAAGATTCTCTCTATATGCATATATATATGTATATATATATGTTTGTCAGAACTGATCTCAGAGTGACACTGGCAGCTGAGTTATCCCAGGCCTGGCTACCACCAGGCCAAGATCTCTGGACCCTATGTGGGATAGGGACAGACCAAGTCCCTGCCTCTCCACCCACCCACATCTGGCTCCTGCCACTGTCAGAGAAAAGACCGAGCTTTAGGACTGATCTCAGAAGGCCAGAGAGACACCTACAGCTGATGTCTCAGCTCCAAAGTGGCTGGACAACACCTCCAAACTTCACAGAGCTGACAGCCAGGAGAAATAAACAAACAAACAAAAAATTAGATGGGAAAATTGAGTAGAAGCCCAATAAGCTCCAGGAGCGAAAACAATAACACAGAAGGCCCAACTCACACCCACCAGCTGAGTAAATCCTCAGACCATAACGTTAGCAACACCATTAGGAGATAGATGTTCTAATAAGCAAAAATTATTTTGTACCTACTAAGGGAGCAGGCTGGGAGGGGTAAGGGGGTGAAGTAGGGACATTGGTGGAAATAAGGACCTTGGTGGGGCTGGAGCAATAGCACAGTGGGTAGGGCATTTGCCTTGCAAGGGGCCAACCCGGGTTTGATTCCCGGCATCCCATACGTCCCCCAAGCACCGCCAGGAGTAATTCCTGAGTGCAGAGCCAGGAGTAATCCCTGTGCATTGCCAGTGTGACCCAAAAATCAAAATAAATAAATAAATAAATAAATAAATAAATAAGGACCTTGGTGGTGGGACTGGTATTGGAACATTAAATACCTGAAACAAGTGAATGTGAACAACTTTGTGAATCACAGTGTTTAAAGTTAACTTAAAATTTTTATAATTAAAAATATTTTAATTTTTATTTTATAGTTAAAAGTAAGAACACCAAGATAATGTTCATGAAAAACAAACTAGTCCCTGATGTTCCATTTGCTCTCAATGGAGTGAACATCTCCAAATGCAGCAGCTATGTGTACCTGGGTCAAGAACCCAACATGAGGAATGACTTGGCGCCAGAACTGCGCAGGAGGAAGAGAGCAGTGTGGAATGCCTTCAAGAGCGTCGAAGAAGTTGTTAAGAGGACGAAGAACCTCCGGCTCTGGGCACATCTTTTCGACTCCACCGTTCTTCTTACACTAACATATGCCTCAGAGACCTGGGCCCTATGGAAACAGGATGAGAACGCTATCTGGGTATCCCAAAGAGGAATCTAAAGAACTATGCTAGGAGTATCATGTTTCACTCAAGTGAGAGATGGAATCTGGAGTTCTGACCTCCGTCGATGATCAAGAATCAAGGATGCTGTCTCATTTGCCAAGGCGTCAAAAATCAGATGGGCCAGACAAGTAATGCGATTTAGAGACGACCGCTGGACTAGAGCTGTTACCGAGTGGATTCCACGGGACGTCAAAAGACCGCGTGGCCGCCCACCAACGAGATGGTCAGACTTCTTCGTCAAAACTGTGAACGAACAGTTTGAGGCTCTTCGTGTTCCTGTAGCGAGCAGATACCATTGGGCACACTAACACGTGACAAAGACGAGTGGAGACGTTACTGGTGCCCGCCCAAGCAAATCAAAGATCAACGGGATGACAAGTGACAAGTGATACAAGTGATAATTAAAAAATTTCCAGTTCATTCCTCCAGTTAAGTAATTCTCAGACTAAAACGTTAAGGTCAGTGGTCACAAGGACGTGGGTTGCGGGCTGTTGGAGATGCTGAAGTCCCCTGCAGCTGCATGAGTGGCATGGTGAGTCACAGGACACAGGCACTCTGTGGAAAGCTAAAGCAAACTGAAGGTCCCAAATAAGGAGGAATCACGAATCACACGAATCACAAAATCCCGTTAATTATCGATTTCTCGAGCGAGCTCAGTAACCTCTCCATTCGTCCTTTCCCTGAGATCTTAGAAGTCTCTCTCAACTCGGCCCTTCCAACTATGTCGCACTGGAGACTCTTTCAGGGTCAGGGGAATGAGATCCAGCTTGTTACTGGATTTAGCATATGAATACACCATGGGAAGCTTGCAAGGCTGTCCCTTGTGGGCAGGAAACTCTCAGAAGATTGCCAGTTTCTCCCAGAGGGAAAAGTAGGCTACAAGACATCACTTCTGGGAGCTCACTTTTTAGTCTCTGGATGTTGGCCGTTGATGGGATTACACACACCTGGGTTCCTCTGCCGGTAACTTCGTGCGTGAGGCCTGTCCGAACGTGTGGAGAGGGGCCTCGAGCATGGCTATAGCTAGGTTCCGGTGGTCTTTGGCCGAGGGGAGCTCTGCTTGGGGAGGGGAGGGAACCTGGAGCCCATCCCCTCTGAGGGGCCCCGGGGAAGACAGCCAGGTGTGTGGGAAAGAGACTCTCTGCCAAGAGAATATTTTTTTAATTATTTATTTTTAATTAGTGAATCACTGTGAGGGTACAGTTACAGATTTATACATTTTTGTGCTCATGTTTCCCCCATACAAAGTTCGAGAACCCATCCTTTCACCAGTGCCCATTCTCCACCACCAGTAAACCCAGCATCCCTCCCACCCTCCCCAGTCCCATCTCCCCCCACCCCACACTGCCACTATGGCAGGGTATTCCCTTTTGTTCTCTCTCTCTGATTAGGTGTTGTGGTTTGCAATAAAGGTGTTGAGTGGCCATTGTGTTCAGTCTCTAGTCTACATTTGGCACGCGTCACCCTTCCCCCGTATGACCTCCGGCCACATTTTACTTGGTGTTCCCTAAGAGAATAATTTTTTAAAACATTACATACACACACACACACACACACACACACACAAATAGGACCAAAAACAATTGCCCATTTTGTAGGAAATGCTACAAAATCGAGTCACAAATCGATACATGATTTCTTCAAAGTCAGTGAGGCTGGCGGGCAGCGCAGAGCAGGAAGGCCAACACTGTCTTCCGTCTCACAGCCTGTGTTCTCCCTTTCCCGTCCCCGACATAAAGAAATACGGTCCCTCCTGTGCACAGGCGGGGGAGCAAGAACTCACACATGGGGTAGCCCGCCGAGACTGAAGGCAGAACACACCCAGGCTTGACTTGCTGGATGGATGATTTTCAGGGCAAACGGTGCAAATACTGCGAGCAGCAGTCCCGGGCAGCCACATGCACGGGCTCTACGGGGAGGGGCATTTGCAGAATCTCCAGGCAGAGGTTGGGGGCCCCAGAAGAAGGGTGTGAGGAGAAGGTAGGGATATGGATGGGGTCTGTGAAACCTGCGCTCCTTCCCCAGCCCCAGACGGCCAGGCCCTGGGACTTGAGTTTCATGTTTAGAAGCCAGGAGGTAATAAAGAGCCTGGACACAGTTTCCAGGGGCTCAGATCAGGCTCATCGCAATCCTAAACCGCAGAGACCTAGAACATCCTGCTTTCCTCCCCACTCATCTCATTTCACTGACAGAGAGGAGAGAAAATTGCCTCAGAGCTTTAGAAATGCCTGCGGACACTGCGGTCTGCCATCCTCAGAGCACTGTGTTGAGCTACAAAGCAGTAACCCTGCTCACAGACACTCTGTGAGAAAGATGAAACCACGAGCAAGTGAGTATTTATTTGGCTCTCCCAAATAAATATCCCCGTGGGCAATGCCAGGGCCCCCTTTGCTGCCCCTGCATAGTGCAGCCACATCTCCATGCCTCTTCACCACCTCACCTTTCTGGCCACTTCTGGGCTCCGTCTGGGCGCTTCCCGAAAAGCTCCAGGTAAATTAGTGCATTCTGGAATTGTTTCTCAAACTGTTTCCCAAAGTGTGATCTCTTTCAAATGAACTCTTTCAGAATAAACTTCAGAAACTGGATCCCACTCAAGTTCAAATGACACCAAATTTCAGGGCAGAAGGCCCAGGAACCTCCATTTTAAGTAAGTCTTACGGCTCATTCTTAAGTATGAGACAGCTTGAAAACTACCCTGTGGGACTGTTTCCTGTCAGTGTGCCCTGATAAACTGCAATCAGTTCGAATGTCTTGCTCCTCTAGAAAAGGGTTCTTAAGTATGTTCTATCTGTGATGTATTTTCATGGAAAATGGGTGAGTGCTGCCTAAAATACCCCAGATTCTTGGTCTATTTGATCTTGACTGGAGCGATAGCTGGTAGAGTGTTTGCCTTGCACACGGCAGGCCCGGGTTCGATTCCTCCATCCCTCTCTGAGAGCCCAGCAAGCTACTGAGAGTATCCCGCCTGCATGACAGAGCCTGGCAAGCTCCCTGTGGCATATTCGATATGCCAAAAACAGTAACAACAAGTCTCACAATGGAGACGTTACTGGTGTCCGCTTGAGCAAATTGATGAACAATGGGACAACAGTGCAGTGCTACAGTGCTTTGTTCATGGGACACACCTTGGCGTTGTGTTCAAGACTTACCCCGAGCTCTGTTCTCAGGGATCACCCCTGGGAAAGCTTGGGGGAACCATATAGGATGCTGGGGTTGGAAACCAGGTCTGCTGCATGCAATGCAAGTGCCTTAAGTGCTATACTATCTTTTCGGCCCCAGGTTTTGAATTAATTTTTGGCTGTTGTGCATTCAGGAAACGTTACTGTTTTGCCAAACTTTTTGCACATATCCCCTACCACCTTCAGTTTCATGATGCCATATGGTACTGTAATCCAATTTAAGAGGTGAGTTTAGTGGTTTTCAATCTCTACACTGTGGACATTTGAACCAGATAATGAGTATTCAAGGGAGAGGTTGTCCTAGGCATTAGAAGATACCAGGCTCCCTTCCACTAGCTATCAGTAGTAATTCCCTCTGGTCATGACACTCCGAAATGGCTTTAAACTTAGACAAATGTTCCTCAGAGGCAAAATATCTCTATTGAAAAGCACTTCCTCTTGGTGGGAAATGTAGTGAAGGGAAGGGTGCTGGGACATTAAATGACTGAAACCCATATCCAATCATGAACAACTTTGAGAAAGAGAGAGAGAGAAAGGAAGAAAGAAAGAAAGAAAGAAAGAAAGAAAGAAAGAAAGAAAGAAAGAAAGAAAGAAAGAAAGAAAGAAAGAAAGAAAGAGAGAGAGAAAGAAAGAGAGAAAGTGAGAGAGAGAAAGAAAAAAAGATGGTGATTTTTAAAAATTTTATTAAATCACCGTGAGATAGTTACAAGCTTTCATGTTTGGGTTACAATCTCACAATGATCAAACACCCATTTCTCCACCAGTGCACATTCCCCACCACAAATATCCCCGGTACAGCCCCCTTTCCCATCCTTCCCCTGCCTCTATGGCAGACAATATTCCCCATACTCTCTCTCTACTTTAGGGCATCATGGCTTGCAACACAATACGGAGAGGTCATCATGTTTGGTCCATTATCTACTTTCAGCACATATAAAGATGGTAATCTTAAAGCAGAAAACAAAAACAAAAGTCATGAGTTATTTTCCATTGTGAGGTGCTGCATCTATTTCACTAAGAATAACATAGTACATTCAGAAAAACCACACATTTACTATTTAAAAAAAACAAGAAAGTAAAAGCACCTTCTTTACATAAATGTTTGCCAACTCTCCCCACAATCTCATCTCTATCACAAAGCACCCAGAGTTCTTTGTAAAATATGATGACTGGACCTTGGCCCCTCATCTGCTTAAGAGTGGAGTGGAAGCACCTATATTTAAATTTTTTTTTCTCAAATAATTTTACTGTGCCCAAATTGAGAACTGCTATTCTATGTAGGAGAACCTGGCAAGCTACCGAGAGTTTCATGCTCACATGGGAGAGCCTAGAAAACTCCCCATGGTGTATTCATATGCCCAAACCAGTAACAATGCTGGGTCTCATTCCGCTGACCCTGAAAGAGCCTCTAGTGTGGCACCATTGGGAAGGATGCGTAAGGAGAGGCTTCTAAAATCTCAGGGCTAGGACAAATGGAGACATTATTGAGACTGCTCGAGAAATTTGACAATCAACAGGATAATGATGATGATTCTATATAGTTGCTTGAAGGCAAGGGCCCATGCATGTCCATGACTTCACACAAGTGTAAGCCCTCATGACTGCTGCATTCCCTCTTAACTGACTGTGACCCACAGTCAATGAGGGCTGGAAAATATTAGGTACAATTGCTACTTTGAGAGGGAAAAAAAGGGACCATTTTCATTTAATTTGTGATAGTTCATTGTTATAATTGTTCATTCTCAATGTCAGTTAGTTAATGTCTGATAAAATTATAAATTAAACTTTATCATATGTATGTCTAGGGTTTGGAAAACTAGTGTGTGTAGGGTTTGGTACTATTAGAGGTTCCAGACATCATTGAAGGTCATGGATAGTGTGTTTGCTATGAATGAGGAGATCACAGAACATGGCCTGCAGAGAAGACATTATGAAACCCTCTTCTGAGTTTCCCAATTATAATGGACAACTTGTGTCAAATGCACTATAATTTCCTCCACCTCACCTCATATACAACCTATGTCAAATTAAAACTATGGGGGCTGGAGTGATAGCACAGCGGGGAGGGCGTTTGCCTTGCACGAGGCCGACCCGAGTTTGATTCCCAGCATCCCATATGGTCCCCTAAGCACTGCCAGGAGTGATTATTGAGTGCAGAGCCAGGAGCCAGCCCTGAGCATCACCGGGTGGGACCCATGAAAGCAAAAAAAATTTTTTTTAAATTAAAAAAAATTAAAACTATGAATAGAATTTTTATTAGTGACAAGAGTAAGTGATAACCTTTAATGGGGGTGGAGGGAGGAATCACACCAAAGATAAGCGATATGAGAAGGCTGAAGTAATTTTGCCACCTTTTAAGAAGTCAACTGAAGGATGAGGAAGACACCCAGAGAGAGGCAGTACCAGAAGAACACAAAGAAACATCTGCAGCATTGATCCAATTATGCCTGAAATTCACTCTGATGCTTTTCTTAGCAGTCACATAATATATTCATCAAATATTTCTTTATTTTAAAAGCAAGCTGGTTTAAGGGCTGGAGAGATAGTATAGAAGTTAAGGGACTTGCCTTGCATGCAGCAAACCTAGATTCGGTCTCTGACTCCCCATACATTCTCCAAGCCCCACCAGAATTGAGCCATGAGCAGAGTTGTGCATGGCTAGAGAGAAAACACAGAGATTAAAGCCCTTGCCTTCAATGCAGATGACCCTGGTTCAAATCTAGCACCACAAAAGATCCCCTAAGTACTTCCAGGGCTCACTTCTGTGCATTGAACCAGGAATAGTCTCCAAGCAGCAGTGGGTATGACATCCCACCTTCGCCCCACCCCCTGCGCAAAAATGAAAATCCAATTTGAGCAAAGTTGACAGGTATGTATAACTAAAGCATCCTAACTCTACCACTATAGGACAACAGCCTCTCACACTGAGATTACACTGCTTACAGTCTAGCTTGGCCAGGTATGGTCCTCAGGTTGCACATTATCTCAGAACTGAGCAGAAGTACAGAGACCCACCCAGGCTCTTCTCCAGATCTACTGAATTGGATGCTGCTTGGCAACAAGTTCTCTGAGTGACTCAGATGAACACTCGAGTGTTAGAAGCCTCAGATTCCTGCTCTTAGGGACTAGACTAGATTATAGAAAAGGTAAGCAAATAGACACGGGTACTTGGCTTCTTTAACTTGATCACTGTATGAGTGAAATGCAAGCACAAAAGTTCACAAGTTTGTAACTGTACATCACAGTGATTCTCTAATAAAAAAAATTTTTAAATAATAAATAAATAAAAGAAGGGGACTCTGGGTAAGGCCTTCCACACAGGAAGAGGCAGGGAAAATTCAATACATTATCATTGGCTTTAGTTTTATAATATTGTATGGCACTGTGTAATATTCTAGAGCTTATTATCTCCCTTCTATGACACTTTATGACCCTTGATCAGTTTTCTCAATCCCCACCCTGCACTCAGATCCTGGCGACCACCTTTCTGCCAAATCTATGAATCTGGCTCAAGGGAGTGGAATTGTGTAGTAATTAGCTTTCTGTGACTGGCTTACTTGACTTCTCGTAATGTCCTGAAGGTTTATTGAATCATTCAATCACTTTCTCTCCTATTCCACAAAATTCTTTCTATTATTTTCTTTGCCATGCAGCAAGCAAGTCACAGGATTCCTTTTTGTCCTTTATCACTGTTGTAATACCCTGGGGAAACACACTTGGTTGCAGTGCTCACACATAAGCTGTGGTATGTCACAGAACATGCCACAATTTTTTAAAAAACATTTATTATTTAAATGCAATTTTTAAATTTTTATTTTTAATTATTATTACTTTTTTATTGAATCACCATGAGATACAGCTATAAGCTTTTTTTAAAAAAAATTTTTATTGAATCACCGTGAGATAGTTACAAGCTTTCATGTTTGGGTTACAATCTCACAATGATTAAACATCCATCCCTCCACCAGTGCACATTCCCACCACCAATATCCTGGGTATAACCCCCCTTTCCCACCCTCCCCTGGCCTCTATGGCAGACAATATTCCCCATAATTTCTCTCTACTTTTGGGCATTATAGCTTGCAACACAGACACTGAGAGTTTGGTCCATTATCTACTTTCATGCCACAATTTTTTAAAAAAATGAATCACTGTGAATGAGAGAGGTACAAAGCCATTCATGATTGACTTTCAGGCATGCGATGTTTTAACACTACCCCTTTACCAGGCTGCTTCCCTCCATTCTGTCCTGGGTTTTCCTTCTGCCCTTTAGTCTGCCTCTGTGGCAGACACTTTTTTCCTTTATCTTTTCTCTTTTCCTTTCAGGCACTGTGGTTTACAATACTGTTATGTATATCACTTTACCTCTTTTCAGCACCCAGTTAGATTCCAGACTTACCACGCCCCTTCATATAATTGTACTCGTACCATTTATTTTTTCTCTTTGGTTTTTTTTTTTTTGGTGGGGAGGCACTGGGGGGAGATGGGTCATACCTGAGGTTGCTCAGTCGCTCTTCCTGGCTCTGTGCTCATGAATTAATCTGGTCCCTCTTGCTGGCTAAGGTCCTGCCAGTCTCAAGTTCTCTGCAGCCTTTTATCTGAGGGTAACAGTTTCCTCTCTAGTTCTGGCTGCTTCATCACACCCCTCGTTCCACAACATGATGAAAGTAAATTAGATTTATCCTTGCTTAACATCTTGAATAAGTTTTCTTTTCCCTCCCACATAGGGGTAGGGATGTCCAGTGGAGAAAGAGGGAGGGAGGGAAGAAGAAAGGAAAGAAATAAAAAAAGAAAAAAGAAAAGAAAAATCAGACAGAAAGAAAGACAAAAAGGAAGAAAGAAAAAATAAATACAAGCAAAAGAAAAATCAGCCCTGGTCTTACTCCTAGACACGATGATTTCAGAATATATTTTAGGGGTGGGGAACTTTGGAGCCACAATCTGTGGTGCTTAGTGTTCTTCAGACTCAGTGTTTAGGAGTCACTCCCTGGGGTACACAAGGCTCAACCTTTAACAACATGTTAGTGATCTCTTATAGAAGGGCTTAAGGACCCCTGGGCGAAATACTGCACACTCCACACTTTCCTCTACGGATACTTTTATGCAGCATTTTCAGCGGTTTTTCATAACAAACAATAGAAAATAAATTATTTTTGTTCTGCTTTGGGGCAGGAATTGGGATTTGGGATGGAAACATCCGAAATATGGTGGTGGGAAAATGTTATGGTGGTGGGATTGGTGTTTGAATATTAAATGTAATGAAATATTGTGAACTGCTTTATAAAATAAAAAAAAAATTAAAGATACAAGGGGTTAGAGAGCTAGTACAGCAAGTAATGTGCTTGCCTTGCATGCAGCTGACCCAGGTTTGATCCCCAGCATCTCATATGGTCCTTTGTCCACTGCCAAAAGTGATTCCTGAGTATAGGGCCAGAATTAACCCCTGAGCATCACCAGGTATGGCCCCCAAACCAATGATCATAATAACAACAATGATAATTAAATTATAAGTGGAATAATTGTAGTTTTTAAGTTTTAAGTGAAAGAGCTCGATAGTTTAAAAAAAAGTACAAATAATTCATCTTGCCTATTTAAATAAGAAGTAGGAAGCTAAAGCTTTCAGACTGATCTTCAATCGTGCAAAATATACTCTTTGTTTGGGGCTAGAGAGAAGGCGTAGAGGTCAGGGTGTGCCTTGCACAGGGCACCACACACAGTTCCTTGAACACTGCCGGGTATAGACTGAAGCCCCTAAAAAGAAATAAAACCCAAAAGAGTAAAATTAACCGTTATTTGAAAACATTTGATGATGATGAATTTGTTTATTCAGAACCAATTACAAGATAAGTAGTTTCCAAATTTATTGAAGTTGGGGAGTCTCACACCTAGCTGCACTCGGAAGTTTCTCCTGGCTCTGTGCTCAGTTATCACTCCTAGAAGGCTCAGGAGACCATTTGTGGTGCTGAGGACTGAACCCCGGTTGGGCACGTATGCAAGGCAAATCAATGCCTTACCTACTGTACTCCCTCTCTGGTCCTATAATTCTTTCTTATAAAACCAGTGATTTAGAATTGTGTGTAAAACCCATATAAGTAGGTTATATGCCTGGCACATGTGCCAGACCCAAGCAACATATGTCCCTCTGCCTCCAGCACCACTAGGTACAGCACATACTAAAAATGTTTTATTAAAATATCTTTATTATTTTGATGTAATAAAATTTATATATTTTATACAGTATATATTATATAATAAAATATTATTCATTAAAGATTGAAATCTCTCTCTTTTTTTTTTTTGCTTTTTGGGTCACACCTGGCGATGCTCAGAGGTTACTCCTGGCTCTGCACTCAGGAATTAACCCCTGGCGGTGCTCAGGAGACCATATGGGATGCTGGGAATCGAACCCAGGTCGACCGCATGCAAGGCAAATGCCCTACCCGCTGTGCTATTGCTCCAGCCCCAAGATTGAAATCTCTTTAATTAATTACATAAACTAGCATTTAAAAATACCTCCAAGTGTATGCAGACTAGGCAAAATAAATGTGGGAAATATATTTTTTTAATTCGACTTGTGTTCAGCAAATTTCATCTATCATAGCAGAAAAGAAAAAGAGACTAGAAATGACAGCATATTTTCGAATTTATGTTTTCATATGGAGGTGTCATACTTAGTTCTAAATAAGACTGCAACATTTTCCCTAGGCACTTCATTTTGAAAAAAATAAAATGAGTGCTAAATGATGATGAGTATTTTAGAAAACACACACACAAAAGTTAGAAACTGCACAATTAGAGTGGAACGCTGACTCAGCAATGCTTGTTTAAAAACAAGACAAAGGATCTGGGACTCTGTATCCCGTCAAAGCTCGCTCGCCTTTTAAATGAAACAAATTTCCCCACCCATCAACAATGCCATAAACTCCCTGAATTGGAAAGTCATTTCAAAACCTGATGTCATCTGTAATAGACACTACATCCATGTGCACCCCTCCCCTCAACACACTCCAGATTCATGTGTTGAAATCCCAGGTTTTAACATGACTGTATTAGGAAGTAGGTCACTTAGCAATTAGCTCAAGGGGATGGGCATCCTTTTGAACTAATTACTAGTGGGATTAGAATAGTCCCCAGAGATCTTTCAGTGTTTTATTTACTTGTTTTCATTGTTGTTTGGGCCACAGCAGAGCTAAGTGCTAAATTCTGTGCTCAAGGATTATTTCTGGCCAGGCTCAGGGAATCATATGAGGTGCTGGAGGTTGAACCCACGTCCACCCTGCAAGGCAAATTCTCTTCCCACTGTACTATCACTTCTGTCATTCTGCCCTTGAAGATACAATGAGGTGCTGGCAACCTTTAACCTAGATGAGGGAGGGACAGCATCAGAATTCAACCCTCCAGATCTTGCAGAACTGTCAGAAGTAAGTGTTTGTTGTTTAAGCCACCCACCCAGTCTAGGGTGGCTTATTATTCCAGTCCCCACAGATGAAGACAGAGCTCCATAAAAAGAATATGACCACGTGAACCAGTCCAAGTTATTCCAAGTGATCTGAGATAACTGTCTATCCACCCAAACAAGCTGTGAAACATTTATTTGTGTAAACAGTATGGCACATTCCAACACCCACTCAATCATCCCTGAGATCTGGTATCTTCACTTGCTCCTTCCATTGGATGCTCATTGTTCCTTCCTCATAGTTTCTAAAACTGTAGGAAGACATAGCAAATATAGATTTCTTATTGCCTTTGCTAATAGACTGTCTCCAACTCTAATAGCTGTTTTCTAAAACCCTGAATTTATGGTAACTCCTTACAGATTCCTTCTGGATTACATCATTTCTCTGACTCAACCACACTGCCCTCCTGGCTTGGCTGTAAATAAAATCCCACTCCTTGGGTTGGTCCTTCCCTATTTGTGAAGAGAACAGCTAGGTCAGTCAGATTTCTATACCATCCTGTAAATCTTGTCTGGAGTTGTCCTTTCCACTTTTTTTTCCAGCTCCTAGAACTTTATGAACATTCAAGTTTTTGAATGCGAGCAAAAGAAGAATGAAGGAGAATGAGATTTATGGATGTGTGCTCTGTTTCTATACGTCAAGTGCAGCATCTCCTTTTAGTATTACAATCTGCGATATGTAATATGGGGTGATTGGCGGGAGCCAATAGATGAGCGCCACGTCAGAGGCGGGGCAACCAGGCTATATAAGGACTGCCATTACCCGGGTTGGGGTTCTTTCTCTTCGTGAGTTAACTGAATAAAACGGCTGATACTGCGTGCAAGGCAAATGCCCTACCCGCTATGCTATTGCTAGCGGTGAGAAATTTCGGGGAAATAGTGACACCACCAGAGTAATCACAAGTAAGTCAATGACCCCGAGAACAAGTTAAAAGAAAAAAAATTCTACTCTGGGGTCTTCTCAAAGTGGAAGAGAGCAACCTCTACACCTCACCCCTAAGTCAGGAGCCCCAGCAACCACACCCACCGCCATGTAAACAACCTCCCAACTTCACAGCTTCACAACTAATCTCAGAAGAGATACAAGCCAAGTCAAGCTTGATACTTATCTGCCCGGTTCCACAGAACCTGGAGTTCCTGGAGCACAATTTCAGTGTGCCCTTTGGATACCTCCAAATCCCACAACAGCAACAGACCCGTAAGAGCATATTAAATTAGATGGGAAGTAGCATAGGAGCCAACTAATCTCCCTAAACATAAACAATAACACAGAAGGTTCAACTAGCAACAATAGCTTAGTAAACCTCCTCCACAATGACTTTAATCATCACATTGTTAGATATAACAACTTTCACAAATTTTCTTTTTTGATAATTCCACTAGCACTTTAACGTAACAAGCAATATCAAATAAACTATGTTGTCCCTGCTATGGGAGCAGCCATGGTGGGTGGGGGGGGAACTGGGAACAAGGCTAGAGGAAAGTTCACACTGGTGGCAGGATTGCTGCTGGGATGTTGAATACCCAAAACAACTGTATTATGAACAGCTTTGTAAACCACTGTGTTTAAATAAACTTTTTTTTTTTAATTCTAAAGTAGTGACAGGGTTTTCCACAGTCTAGAACAAGTTAGTTCAACTTTGACATTCACTTCACTTTGGCAGCATGCTATTTTGAAGGAATGTCACTCATTGAATCCAGGGGACTTGAGAGATGAGTTACAATAAGAGTATCCTGTCACTTGAAAAAAATGGAAAATACAATATTGGCAAATGTTGAATGACAGCATAAAAAGGGGCTAGGAAGGGGGTTAAGAAAAAGTTTGGTTTTTAGTTTCAAAGAACTCTCGTAGCCCAAAAGATAATATGTCTGGTAAAGTGTTTTCCTTGCACATGGCTGACCCTGGTTCAATCTCTGGCACCATATATGGTTCCCCCAAACCTTAGCAGGAGAGAAACCTGAGCACAGAGCCAGTAGTAAGTCCTGAGTACATCAAAGTGTGGCCCAAACCCCTCCACTTCCCAAATGGACACTGTCTCGTTCACTGTGTTAATAAATTTAACCTGAGGCACCTGTCCGTATCTCCTCTCCCGAGTGTGTACTTTCATACTGAGGGCACATCTCCCCATTGTGGGAAAATGGCCTATACCTCCTAGCAAGGGATATGGACTTCGCCTTTTCCTCTTTGGAGAAGGCTTTGTTCTCTTCCCACCCACCTCCAGGTCTTATTTTGTCAAAACACAGTGATTTACAAAGTTATGCATGACTGGGTTCCGGACATACAATTATCTATCACCAATCCTACCACCAGTGTCAACTTCTCTCCTCCAGCTTTCCCAGGTTCCCTGCCCTACCCCTCCCCACAGCCTGCCATCTTGCCAGCACTGTTTAAAGTTTGATTATTCAAGTTTTGGTCTCATGATTCAGTGTTGTTGACTCTGTGGTTAGGCATTTTATCTCTATCTTTCCTTAACACCACCAATGTACACTGGCCCTTGCCCTCTGTGACTTCTCATATGTCTCTCCTCTCACCCCCCACTAGCTCTTTTTCCTTCTCCTTCCTATACTTTGGGACCAAAGATGATCTGGGCAACCTCCCATTTTAAACCACTGCCTTTTCTCACTCAGTTGCTCTACATACCACATGTAAGTGATACCATTCGCTGTTTATCCTTCTTCTTACTTACTTCATTTAACATTATATTTTTCAGCACGCTATCTTTACCTCTCTCCTTCCCTTCCATTATTTCCCAAATAAACTTGTACTTAAAAAAAATTAACTTGGAACTAGAACCTTGGGGCAAAAAGGAGATTGAAGTTCTAGTGAATGCTTTCTCAATTGCACTGGCCTCAGGAGTAGACATCTCATTTACATATTAGATACCATTATACCATTACCACAATCTTCTCTAAGTATGTAGACTTTCTTTTTTTGTTGTGTTATTTTTTGTTTTTGTTTGGGGGTCACACCTGGCAATGCTCAGGAGTTACTCCTGGCTCTGCATCCAGAAATTACACCTGGTGGTGCTCAGGGGACAATATAGGATGCTGGGGATTGAACCTGGATCAGCCATGTGCAAGGCAAGTTTCCTATCCACTGGACTATCATTCTGGTTCCTGTAGACTTCCTTTGGTGGGCTACTTCTCTCTTCTGCCCTAGCTGTTTGGGTGGTGCTAACTTCAACAACCCCTAGCCCACACTCTCATGACTCACAGTCCGACAGCATGTCCAGGCTCTTGTCTTCAGGCAGCCATATTGGAAGGAGACCACACTAGCAACTGAATTCAGAAGTGATTCTATTAGAAAGGATTAAAGAGTGTGGGGCGGGGGCATAGGACAAGAAGACTCCCACAGTATGGAAGTGGTCTCCTAAGCAGAGTCTCAAAGAAAGCAGGTGCCCTTTTTCAAATATATCTTTTTAACTAAAGGGGGTGAGTGAACACTCTTCTTGGGGGTTAAAGCCGGCAGGATGGTAAATGGAGGCAGGATGTTGAGATGACTACCTTTTGTTCCTAATGACATTCCCTCTTCAACACCCAGGATTTCTTTCTTAGGCCCTACTTCTAACCTGACCCCACGTAATCCCCTTTGTCCCTAGGTCAACAGCATGGGCATTCAATTGAAGAACCTCCTCCCCAAGACATGCAGAGTGCACGTTCCCAAGAGGTATCATCAAGGTATATGAACTATTGTAAAATACCATAAAATACCATCACAACATGAACTATCAAGGTTCTCTACCAAGAAAGTGTTGCCACTCTCTTGAAAACTACCAAGGGGAGTGAAATATCTGGGCCTGACCCAGAATTAAGATTTTAACTAAAAGTAACTTACCTGAGAAACTTATCTATAGGTTAAGACAAGGTGGTCATACTAGAACATCTGTTTCTTTATCCTATCAGTCACTCTCTCCTGTTGATGTAGGCAAGTAGAAAGGGAAGGGCCCCCATGACAATGGAATTTCTAGGATGTAATAAAACCAGTGCATGGCAGAACCTGGCAAGCTCTCCGTGGTGTATTCGATATGTCAAAAACAGTAACAATGATGGTCTCATTCCCCTGATGCTGAAAGAGCCTTTGAAATGTGGCACCTTTGGGAAGGACAAGTAAAAAGAGGCTGCTAAAATCTCAGGGCTAGGACAAATGGAGATGTTACTGGCGCCTGCTGGAGCAAATTGATGAACAATGGTGATGATAGTGATACAGTGATACAATGAATAAAACCAGTAGTGCCAAGGCTGCAAGCATAGGAAGTAAGGCCTGATCAGACCCTCACCTGGCGCCAGTAACAGACCCAAAGAAGGCTGGATCCTCCTCTGAGAGAAGCTCCAGCAGGAACAAAAGGCCAGGAAAGGAATTTCAAAGAAGGCCATCTATCAGTCCCGACTCAATCTCCTTGGCAACCACCCAAGCAACGGACTCTTAGCTAGAAAGCCCCACATGGGGCACCTTGGGAAAAACCTTAGAAGAGCCACCTTGAACAAAGGAAGGGCAAGCATACACTGCCCGAGCCCATGTGCTGCTGGTGCCCTCATGGCTGAGCTTATGTGTCACCCACATCTCCCCTCTTGAGATGTGTACCCTCATGCTTCCGTATCAAGTGCTGGGGTATGTGTAGGGGCTCTCTCTGCCTTTGGAGAACGCACATTCTTCCTTGAATGCCTTAGTCTCTCTCTCACTTTCTCTCCCTCCTTCCCCTTCCTAAAACCCTCCACATAAAATGTTTTTATTTCACTGCTAATGCACTTCTGAAATTCTTTTATGCAAGGCAAGATAAGAATCCAATTACCCTGGGTAAGGCCTGGGACTGGCTCCTCCTTTCCTGCAAGGAGCAGTGGCCTATACCTCCTTGCAAGGGATATGGACTTCACCTTTTCACTCCAACCTGAGTCTGAGGCTCCCTGGGAAATCGGGTGGTGGGGATCAACTCTTGTGCTGAGAAGACCAAGTGGATATCAGGTGTGACACCATGAGTAGCTTGCCAGGATCTGCCGTGCGGGCGGGATACTCTCAGTGGCTTGCCAGGCTCTCTGAGAGGGATGGAGGAATCGAACCCAGGTCAGCCACGTGCAAGGCAAACGCCATCCAGTGGGGCTGCGGGACTTTGGCCTAGGCCATACAGAAGCTCGTCGCAGACTTTATCAGTCCTAGTTTTCTCAATCTGTCCCGAGTTGCAGAGACAGATCAGGAGAAAGTGACCTTCTCTGTCCTCTCTGCCTCACATAAACCACCCAGGGGACCCACCTTCTTCACTGTGAGTGCCCCTCCTCATCCTGGAAGCCCTCAGACCCAAAATCTGTTTTAGTTCACTGTATCTACCTTCTCTCCATTTTTCCTTATAGTTTTTGGCATCCACACCTAGACAGATACAGACTTAAATCCCTTCTTTTCTCTTCGTCATGTGCCTGGTGTTGATTTGATTCCTTGACCTGTTCCTGAAGAATCAAACGGGAAGGGTGCCTGGTGACATTTTTTTCTCCCCAAAATGATGAAGACAAACACTCTCTTTCCAATGGACTTTTGAACGCTTCTACACAAACCATATATGCATGGAAGATCAGTGAACACCAGTGGTGACAATTCAATATCATAAAACCAACATGAGAACTACAGAGCTGACAACCAACCTAATGTGAGCACCTAGAACCAGTTATGCCCCAAGTTCTGCATGTCTCAATTACATTTGCCAAGCACTGTAGCACTGTAGCACTGTCATCCCTTTGTTCATCGATTTGCTCAAGCGGGCACCAGAAACGTCTCCATGGTAAGACTTGTTGTTACTGTTTTGGCGTATCGAATACATGGGGAGCTTGCCAGGCTCTGCTGTGTGGGTGGGATACACTCGGTACCTTGCTGGGCTCTCCAAAAGGGACGGAGGAACTGAGCCCGGGTCGGCCACATGCAAGGCAAACACCCTACCTGCTGTGCTATCGCTCCAGTCCCATTAACCAAGAAGATACTAAATTACATTCATGTATGTATTTATATTAAGTACATATTTTTTTTCTTGGTGAGGCACAGGGACTGAACCCAGGGCCTCAATCTGCAAGCCAGGGGCTATACCACTAAGTGACACCCTCAGCCCTATGGCTATTTCTTTTTTTCTTTTATCATTTGCAACTCAAGATCAGCAGCAAATAAAATTAGTTTAAGCTTGTAGCCATAAATCCTTAAGTTGAATTAGCGTTTATCTTTTGATCATCCAGTGATTCCCTGATCTTCTCATTTGTCTGCATTACTGCCTACAATAATTTCTCCAGTGATTTGCTGGACCTAGGGATTTGGCACTGGGTGTAAAAGAAGTAACTCAAGTAGAGTGAATGAATGACAGTGTGAGTACATTAATGCTTCTGACCTAATAATGTCGTCTTTTAAATAAGTTATGCACGTGTAATGCTGCTGCTGACCATCTGTACTGCTTATTTAAACTCTGTAATGAAGTGGCTGGGGCCCTCATTGTTTATTTATGTGATTCATCCAGCCATTCTAAATCCTAATTCAATCTTCGGTCACTGTTTTATAGGTTAGGAGCTCTAATGATTGAGCGAGGGGAGGGGGGGGAGAAAAGAAAAGAAAAAGAAAGAAAGTTTGCTGCTTTGCTGCTTCAGATGGTGCTATTAAAAGAAAATTGTTCCCCAAGAAATTCTTATGTCCTGATGGGGGAAGCTAAATCACTAGAAATTATGGAACAGGAAATTACAAATGTGTCTTGCTTTCTTTTTATTGGAGGCATTGTTTCAGCACAACTGTCAAGTAGAGCATACACCTATTTTGAAAAGCTCTTTGCAGCTTTGAATTAAGCACAAATGGAGAAATAAGAGACTGCTTAATTGGAGGAGCTCAGGGAGCGGGCTTTACAAGGCGAAGGCGGGCTTTTATCCTTACTTCCCATTCACCAACGGCACCAGCCAGTGGGAGGGGCGGGGCGGAACCAGGAGCAAGCCACCGCCAAATACCGTTGAAGACTGACCGCCAGGGAGACGGCCGGTGGCCCGGCAGGGGAATAATAACCAGCATCCTGAACAGAAAAGCGGAGCCCCGTAGATTCCCTTCCCTTGGCGCACTGGGGAAAAAGAGAACTGGTCTACAGAGCCAGCGCGTGGAGGGGGCGCAGCTTCTAATCTGTTCCAACCGTGCAAGCACAATCACTCCATCAGTGCCTTAAGCTCTCATCTGACAGAGACTGCATAAAGGGGGGCTGTACCTCCCCCCTTGTCGTCCTTCGCTGATGCTCCCAGTGCCCGGGACTTGGTGCTCTGCGTCCCGGCGCGTCGCGCGGAGGCTGTGGCTGCGCCCCGGAAACCAGCAGGGGGAGCGCAAGATTAATGGGTGGGTTCCGAGCCGCGCCAAGGCTCCGAGCTGGCAGATGGTGGAGCTTCCAGGCACCTTTGCGAAGCCAAAGCACTTTCTCCCATGCTTCCTTCCCTCCTGCCCGGTTTCATCTCCCTCTCCTTCCCCACTCCGCACACGCCCACCACGCATCGGTACCCCAGCCCAAAGGGTCTGGCTGCTAACGCTTTACCCAGGAGCCCACGGGTTGCCATTCTGTTGGCAGATCCCCTGATGGATGAGACGTTCAGGTCCCTACACACGTTAGCTAATGCTGAAGGAAGGGATTTGGCTTGCCTAGTACAGAAAGGCTTATGAGCTAATAATGTTAAGCGTGATTAAGAGGCTAACAACTGCATATACAGGACTAGAGCTCAAGTATATAAAGGTGTTTTTTTTTTTTGATCAGAAAAAAAATTGCCAAATTAAGGGTGAATGTCTCCATTGTGTGATGTGTGCCAGGTGATAGAATCTGAAGGATGACATTTCCTGCCTCCTTAGGTATGCTATGCTACTAGGGTATATGTTGTTGGTGTACATTGCACATATTGAACACACAGTTTGATCCTCACAAGGACAAAAAAAGATTGAAAATATATTGGTGGCGGGGAATGTGCACAGGTGGAGGGATGAGTCTTTGATCATTGTGAGATTGTAACCCAAACATGAAAGCTTGTAACTATCTCACTGAGGTGATTCAATAAAATTTAAAAAAAATTTTAATTTCCATATATGTCTTGTGTGCATCTCCTTAAACTTTCAATATTGGCTTGACTGTTGAATGCAGCCTAGAACTAGTTTTAAATTTTTGAAAGTACCAAGATATAATATTTGAGAATAAATCCATTTGCACATAAAAAAAAAAGAAAATGCTCCTATATATTGTATAAGATCATGCTTAGTCCTCTGTGATGTAACAGCATTCAGTACTGTGTGGGAATGTTCCTATACCTTACTAATAGCCCTAAGGAAGGAAAGAAGAGATTTGCCTCTTTAGTCCTTGGTACCACATACCGTGTCCTGAGCACCGCTAGGAATGACCACTGAGCGCAGAGGCAGGAGAAAGCTCTGAGCACGGCTGGGTGTGAGCCCTCCCCAGTACAACTAGATACTCTCTGTGACCGCCTAGAAACTTACAAACCCTAACTGCCATCTTCTTTTCATGTCACAGTAGCTTTATAAATGGTGGTATCTTCAGTTTGCCTAATCGCTTCCTCCAAATACTGAGTCAAGGTTACTTAACTCTCAGGGCTGGGCCAGAGAGACAGTACAGCAAGCCTGCCTCGCACATAGCTATCCAGGTGCAATCCCGGGCACCCCGCATAGTCCCCGAGCTTGCCAGGAGTGATACCTGAGTGCAGAACCAGGACTAAGCCTCAAGGACCACCAAGTGTGGCCTCTTAACAAAAAATGAAGAAGGAAAGAAAAAAAAAAAGCACTTATAAGGCTGCCAAGTGAAATAGTCCTGACTTTTCCACACCCAAGATTTTCCTTATTCCTAAATCTGAGTCATAATAAGGCTCATCATTTTTTTAAAATTTATTTATTTTTAATTAGAGAATCACCGTGAGGGTACAGTTACAGATTTATACACTTTTGTGCTTATGCTTCCCTCATACAAAGTTCGGGAACCCATCCCTTCACCAGTGCCCATTCTCCACCACCCGTAAACCCAGCGTCCCTCCCACCCTCCCCAATCCCATCTCCCCCCCACCCCACCCTGCCACTGTGGCAGGGCATTCCCTTCTGTTCTCTCTCTCTAATTAGCTGTTGTGGTTTTCAATAAAGGTGTTGAGTGGCCTCTGTGCTCAGTCTCTAGCCCTCATTCAGCCCGAAACTCCCTTCCCCCACATGGCCTTCGACTACAATGTAGTTGGTGATCGCTTCTCTGAGTTGCCCTTTCCCCAGAACGTGAGGCCAAGGGCTCATCATTTTTGCTATCTTCTAGCTCCTCCCTATTATCCCAAATGATTAATTAGTGCTTTTCTTTATCTGAACTGGTAGTTAACTGGAATTTTTTTCTCTCTTTTCCTTTTTTATTTTTTGGGTCCCAGGGATTAAAGGCAGAGCCTCACATACACAGGGCAAGTACTCTACTGCTGAGCCACACTCCTGCCCTAGAATTTATTCTATTTTTATTGTTTTGCAGAAAAGAGATTTATTAAAAGAATACTTTCTCGGACACACAAAAGAATCTTGGAACTGAGCAGCTACTGCAGAGATGCCTCTGGACTTCTCACCAGGCCGATTTTACTGTGGTGCCTCAGACAGGCACAGTTCCTCCACCTGCCCCCTAAGAGTCCCCCAGAACCCAATGAGAAGCGCAGGTATGCGGGATCAGTGACGGCAAGCACTAGGCCTCAAGGGATAGGGGATGCCCAGTCCGTCTCATCTCCCTATTCCCATGGGACCCGGGAGGTCAAGCCCACAAACTGCCCCCGGCTGCTATTTAAGCTACTTAATGACCATGATCCAAAGACGCACAAAAGGATCTGAGAACCACTGCAGCTCACTACAGAGATTTCTCTAGATCCTAATTATCTAAAATTTTAGAATTCCTAGACAGCTTATGATATTCATGATCTGTCTGTAGCACTGTCATCCCATTGTTCATCAATTTGCTTGAGTGGGCACCAGTAACATCTCCATTGTGAGACTCGTTTTTACTGTTTTTGGCATATCGAATACATCACAGGTAGCTTGCCAGGCTCTGCTGTGCGGGCAGGATACTCTTGGTAGCTTGCCGGGGTCTCCGAGAGGGATATTCATAATAAGCAATACAAAATAAATTATCTAGCATCTGCCTTTTCGGCAGGTTTGAGTGGTGGAGGGAAAATTCAAAATAATGATAGTGGCAAGGTGCAATGGTGGTGGGACCTCTGTTGAAATATTGATGCAATCCATTATTGTCAACAACTTTATGAAAATTTTTTTAAAAAAGAATAATGCCTCAAAGAATTTCCAACAGACTGGAGAATTCGCCTTGGAAATAGGAACTCAGGGTGAGTGGCACAATTGAGATCCTGCCAGACGTGTAGCTAGCACAGGGTGCTGGCCTGAGACCACCACCTTAGGGAGCCCCCATCCCCTGAGTAGAATTTATTCTAAAAGAAACTTTATACAACTTGTTTAGATTCAAAACAGGATTATTTTCCATCAGTAAAAGATAGTCATTCAATAAGCATACCAGAGTTCATTCTTTGCAGGTTAAGCTTAAGTTTCAATTCCAGGCACCACCTCACATTGTCCAAGTAGATCCCAGCTGCCCTGTCCCACAGTCAAGTGTGCACGATTCCTGGTCATCACAGAAACAACAAAGAGGAGAGAAATGCATTAAAAAATAAATAAGCACAGTGAAAGTTATTATACACTAATGCTGTGAAGGCACTAACGCTCTCATTATATTAAAGAAGAAGAGAGTAGCAAGTATGTGAGAGCTGTTGAAGACACATTCCCACCTCAGCAAGGCTTTCTTATACACATAATCAGAAGGCCTGAATAAATATTGGAAGGGAGTAATTTTGCATGCAATTGAATGCATATCTTAAATGACACCAAAGGCTTTGAGAAATAAGGTATGATTTGATACAAAGCCAAGAGAAACAGCCAAGTCATAGCAGAAAGAAGCAACCCATAGTTAGAAAAACAAGGCTTAGGTCAAAAACTATATAAATCAAAATTTGCTAGCGTGACTGTCAAGATTGTGGGAGTATCCTTTTTTTTGGTATAACATGAAATTACTTTAGAAATATCAGCATTAACTAAACCATGAAACTAAAAGCAATTTTTATTTTTGAATGAAAATATCAGAGAGCCTGGGGATGGCTGCAGGGCAAAAAGCAGATTCTTTACAAGCCTTTAGCATGAGGCCCCTCCAGATGCTATACAGGCATAGAGCATGGAAACCAGCAGCTCTGTTGTTTGAACCTCAGCACCGCCAGGATGTGTGGAGTCTCCTGTGTGTGGTACTGGGGGTGGGCAAACACCACTTCTAAAAGTGTGCATGCATCGAAATTAAAGTGTACAACCCTTAAGGATATCAAGGAGTTGGCTCAAAGGGCTGATTGCATGTAAGCCAACGATCAGTATCCAGCACTCTATATGGTCCCCAGAGCACCTCCAGGAGAGATTCCTGAGCACACAGCCAGGAGTAAGCCCTGAATACTGCTGAAAGAGAGAGAGGCCAAGGCAGCGCCATGACAGGCTCACTGAGGAACTTGGCCTGACTAGGCCTAAGTTTTGGTTCCCTAAACTCGCGTTGCAGTTTCTCGAAATAAAGTGGCAAGGTCAGCAGAACAGCTAATCAGACACACCCCAGCTAGAACATTTAATCTAATCAGACCAGGAAGACCCCACCATGCCAGGCATGTAACCTCCACCTCCACCCATGTAACTTCAGACCCCACCCGATCAGAAGCTACCAAGTAATAGAACGTCCCCTAGAGCATTGCCAGTGGAAAGCCCTCGCTATGTAACTGCTATGTACTGCTGGAAGATAAAAACCCTGCACCTTTTTGTAGCTTGGGGCTATAAAATCTTATTAGCTGATCATATTAACTGATCATATTAACTCACTCGAAGAATACCACTATGTAGGTGAACCAGATGGTGGCCCTAGTTTGGGCTAGTCCCAGCTTGAGCTAGTCAAAAAAGATCCTCTTGTGCTTGCATTGGAGTCTGCTCCTTGGAGGTCTTTTGGGAAACTGAGTCACAGGTCACAACTGCCAAGTGTGACCCCAAACAACAACAACAAAATTAAATTCTCCCAAGACGTATTGCTCTTGTATGGATTTTTTTAAAAACTAGAAAATGTTTTATTTATATTATTATCAGGAACTGGAAGCTCAACTGAGGCACCACATGGTCCCTTAAGAACCAATGGAAGCAATCCCCAATCAATGAGCCAGAGTCGGGAGTGCCGGGTGTGACCCCAAAACCAAAGAGAGACAAAGAGAGAGAGAGGGAATCAGTGAAATGTAAGTTGAACCAGAGTGATAGTACAGCAGGTAGGGTGCTAGCTTTGCATGTAGCTGACCAAAGTTCAATCTCTGGCACCATGTATAACCCCCCAAGACCTGCCAGAAGTGATCCCCAGCACAGAGCCAGCACCATGCACCAAAGACTGTACCCCCCAAACAATAAATGAAATGCCATGACTCATTCACAGTAAAAATCAAGGAGTAGTGGCACAGGGTCTGGAGAAATGGCTCTGTGGTAGGGCACAGGCCTTGCTTTGCATCCTTAAGCCTCAAGTTGAACAAGAGGGGGACCAGAGCAATACTATAGTAGGGGTTTGCCTAGTACACGGCTGACCTGGGGTTGATCCCCAGCATCCCATGTGGTCTCCCGAGCACCACCAGGAGTAATTTCTGAGTGCAGAGTCAGAAGTATCCCATGAGCATCTCCTGGTGTGACTGAAGAAGAAAATTAAAAAAAAAAACTTTAAAAAAAAGAAAAAAGTTAAACAAGAGAAAAAATGTGCAACATAAATCAAGAGCTATGCATAATTTTATAATTTTTTAAAAGTAAGGTCATAGAAAGAGTAGCCACTCTGTTTCTAATATGTATAAACAATGATATAATTTTAAAAATTCCCTTCTGATGTCATTCACTGTTGTTAGAATCAATACTTTAGCCTTGTAAATTCAAGGAGCCAAAGGGAGGAGTGAAGAGCTAAGACTTCGATTGATTGGAATATTGAAATAAGTGGACAAACGGACAACAACCAAACTACTTCCACAAAGGAAGGGGGAAATCAACTTGCCATCAATAGAACATTATTTCTTTTATGACAGTCGGTAAGAATTATTCGAAGGACCGGAGAGACAGTACAGCAGGAAAGGCATTTGCCTTGCATGTGGCCAATCCAAGTTCGAATCCCAGAAACACAAATGGTCCCCTGAACACCATGTATGGTTCTCTGAGCACCACCGAAGTGATCCCTGAGCACAGTCAGAAGTAAACCTTGAGCACTGTTGGGTGTCGCCTCAAAGGAGAATTGTTGAAATATGATCCTTTTCTGATCATATTAACTGTTCTCTTCAACATAGAAATTTGTAGCAAATGAGATGTCAAACTAACCTTGATCTCAGCAGACTTGTAAAGCAGTTTGGTCAAAGATACACATTCATTTGGAGAGATAGTCCAGAGGTTAAGATGCTTGCTTTGCACGCAGCTGATCCTGAGGTAGTCCTGGTATGCATTTGGTCTCCTGAGCACAGAGCTAGGAATAGCCCCTGGGCACCCCCCCACATGGTTCAACACCCCATCCCTAGAATAAAGGTAAATATATATATTCCTGTAGGGTTACATGAACCTCAAAGATTTCATAATTCTTATGAGTTTGGGGGTGAGGGAGAGAGTGCTTGGGCTATACACAGTGGTGCTCAGAGCTCACTCCTGACAGTGCTAGGGGACTGAACTGGAGTCGGCCACATGCAAAGCACACACATTACCGTCATACTACCCTCATACCCTCTCTCTGGGTCCAAGAGTTCAGAGTTCCACTGAAAAAGAGAGTCCATCATTCTTTTTATGGAGAGGGAGCGGAGAGGAACAGGGAGGGACATCATTCCTTTTATTTATTCCAGAGTCTTCCATTTTTCCTTACGTTTATGTCAAAAGTTATTCTGCAGAAATTAGCACTGTTTTAAAAATGTAGGGGCTGGAGCATCAGTATAGTAGGTAGGGTGATTACCTTGCACAAAGCTGACCTGGGTTCTATTCCTGGCACCCCATATAGTCCCTCAAGTCCCACCAGGGGTGATCCCTGAGTGCAGAGCCAGGAGGAAACCCTGGCTTACTGCCACACTGCCCAGTTTGTCCCCCAAACCAAAACAACAAGAACAAATCCAGTGCTATCTTCCTAACAAAATGCAACAAGACCATTACTATTTTTACTAAGGTTTTTTTTTTGAAGCACCAAAATTTACAACATTAATAATGGCAGGGTTTCATGCATAAACCATTCCAACACCACACCCTCTTCAGAAGAATATCTGCTTCCCTCCACCATGTCCCAGCGTCTACCCACTTCCTATCCCCGCTCCCACCCCTCCCAACCCTGCAGTGCCATGCTTTCTACTGAAGACCAGTTTTAGTGTCTGTTGCCTTGGGTATTTGTTGCTTCCTTACTATGTTCCTTTATATACTACATATGAGGGAGAGCATTACTGTATCTGTCCCTTCCCTAATGTCACTCAGCATTCTTTCCAGATCCATCCATGTAGCAGTGAATTTTCTTATAGCCAAGTGGTATTTCATTGTTCTTGGACATTTGGGCTGTTTCAGGATTTATTCATTTTGAATATAGTGCTGCAATGAACATAGGAGTGCAACTGTCTTTTCTGATTAGACATTTGCGTTAAATGGGTGCTAACTTTTGCAAATTCTTAACACTTTCAATAACAAAGAATGTAATTTTACACAGTAAAAAAGTTAACTCAAAGTGCACTTTTAGTAACTAAAAGTAGCTTGTGAGTGGAAGTTGATTTCTTAATTTCACTGGAAATCAAATTCAGCTAATCAAATTAGCACTGAAAGTCTCTGAAGGTCTCAACACTGCCCTGAAAATTGGTTGGTTGGGGGCAGTTGTAGTGACAGACCAACAGTTCATTAATTCTCTTAGCTATTTAGCCACCCACACTCTCAAATAAATTTAGTGAGCAAAGGACTACAAATGACATTTCCTTCCATTCACAAAAACTTCAAACTTTTATGTTCAGTAATTAATGGCAGGATTTAACCAGGAGTGACATTACAATGCAGGGCAGTTGTTATTTACCACAGCCATGTAATAAAGTGTCAGAGGTTATCACAACAGGATATCTGTGTTAATGGACAGAGATAAAGGAACAAAGTCAAGATAGTTACTATTGTTTTGTTTTTCCACTTGGAGGGAAGTCTGTTAAAATAGACTTTGAAGTATCTGAAGATATATCATTAAAATGATAATTTTAATGCTTTGGGCCTTCTTTTCTTCCAGTGATGGACAGGACAACCGAACATTAGAATACATAATTCTAATTGAATACCAACAACATGTTATATTTTATCATATTTTCATGACTTCTTTGTAGTATATTTATTCATTCTGTTTTAGAGAAGGAGGGTAATAGGTTCAACCCCTGGCATTCCCTATGGTCCCCCAACTACTGCCCGGAGTGATTCCTGAGTGCAGTGAGGAGTAAGCCCCCTGTGGTTCAAAAACAAAACAAAAACAAACGAAAAGAATTAGAGTGGAACAATATGTAGGAGAGCATCTTTTAAGTTCAGGTCGAAAAGAAGGCTGTTAGCCCTGGGACTTGGAATAGCACAGTGTAGATATACAGTGAAAGGGTTTGGCTACTTTATGAGTTGTCCATACTCAGTCCAGGACAAAGCAGAATGTTCCATGTAGTTTCCTAATAGAATGCGGGCACATCGGGGGTTTTAGTGTGTCTGGTTGAAGGAATTGTTTTACATGATGGTGGGAAGAGTGAGAAAGAGAGAGAGAGAGAGAGAGAGAGAGAGAGAGAGAGAGAGAGAGAGAGAGAGAGAGAGAGAGAGAGAGAGAGAAACAGAGACAGAGCCAGAGCCAGAGAAACAGAGAGACAGAGATAGAGACCGAGACAGAGAGAGAGTGAGTGTGAGAGAGAGTGAGAGAGAAGTGTTTGACACAGAAGCAGGCCCAGTGGGGGGGAGTTGGGGGGAGGGGACATTGATGGTGGGAAATGTACACTGTTAAGGGATGGGTGTTGGGACATTAAATGATTGAAACCCAATCATGAACAACTTCGTAACTGTGTATCTCACTGTGATTCAATTTTTAAAAAATTAACATTTAAAAAGAACTAAAATAATAAATTAATCTCTATTTTAAAAAGTAAAAAAAGCTTTTTCAAAGGCAGTATGACACGAGATCCACGAGATCCACAAATAAAATAAAATTTAATGCAATATGTAAATAAAAAGAAAACCAAAAGATGCGCCCTCATCCAACAAGACATTTATCTTCTTAGCTTTGTTATCTGTGAGAGCCAGACATCAAGAGGAGAGACCTCCGCTCACCAGCTATGGGTGATACACCCTCTGGCATCACCAGTGCTGAGGGCCCGTGGTCAAGAGGAGGAATCTGGGCATAAGCTTAGCCTCTGCCACCGTAGAGGTTCAAGTAAGATGGCAAAACCTCCGGAAGAGGGTAAAGGAGTCCACATACCTGAAAGTTTGGGTCTCGGCTGGATAGGGCGGAGGCTCCCCCCTACCCGCTGTGGTCCTTTCTCCGCATTCAGGATGGAACTGGACCTGGAGAACATCTTCCAGAGCAGCCAGCAACAGACAATACGGCGACAGGGTGCGGCGGGGGCGGGTGACCGAAGGCAGAGGGACTTGAGGGGTCACCAGGACAGTGGGCGGGGCTGCTTCTGCGGCGTGTGGACAGGTGCCTGAGAATGGGGACCCCTGGATGAGTGGGTGGCAAGGGACCTCTACCTTTACTGTGTGAGGGGGCCGCAGGAGCACCAGGCTGCGGTCTCTGCAGAGCTCCGCGGGGTCAGAAACAGCGGGAGAACGGGGAGACAGGGAAGCATGCGACTTCCAGGGTGTGGCAATACAGCCCGCCCCCCCCCCCCAACACACTGCCCTGCACCCAACTGCGGCCGGTACCCCCGTAAATCTTAAGTTTTCAGCTGCTAGACCGTCCCGAGAGTTATGGACAGGAATCCAGGGCTTGCTGCATTTAGGAGGCAGTAGGTTCACCCGGACTATTAAAACTACCCCACTGAGGTTGATCCCAGTCAATCCTTGGCCTGCTGGGAAGAAGGAACAAGAACCCCTACCGCAGGCCGTCCAGAGAATCAGGGCCAGGAGGGGGAGGACAAGTCTTGCTTTGCCAGGGCCTTTGCTCAAGAGGAGTCAAGTAGAGAGGCCCTTGAACCACAGAGTTGAAAAAGAAGTTAACAGGTGAAGAGAGACACAGTCCAAGACAGAAGACAGGCCAACAGGCTGCCGGTCGGGCCTGTTGGCTTGCTGAAAACAGCAGAATTTCATTCACTGATTGTGCTACCAGGGAATCAGTGCCAGGCCAGAAGTCTGAGTTGCCGAGTCTCCTGGCGGCCGAGGGTGGCTAGATTCCAGTGGATTTCAGAGGCCAGCGCATCCAGCACTCTGGCCATTATAATGTGCGAGAGTTTTTTTGTTTTTGTTTTTACTTTTTTATTAATGAATCACTGTGAAGGTACAGATACAGATTTACATATTTTCATGTTTGTGTTTCAGTCATGGACTGCTTGAGTACCCATCCCTCCACCAGTGCCCTTTCTCCACTGGTGATCCCAGCACCCCTCCCACCCCCCACCCCACCCCACCTCTGTGGCAAGGCATTTGTTCTCTCTCTCCCCTTTTGGGTGTTGTGGTTTGCAATGGAGGTATTGGGTGGCCATTGTGTTCGATCTATAGTCTGCTTTCAGCACGCCTCTCCCATCCCAATCACTTTGAGTGGCCACTCCCCTCCTCGTCAAAGGTGGTGATTGGGGGCTGACTTAGAGGAACTCTCCAGGCTCATGTTGGCCACCAAATTTGCTTGCAGGAAAAAGCTCAGTTCTTATTCAGTGACCGGAAAGGAAGTAAGTGGCAGCGCTAGGGCTCATGAAAGGCTGGTTCAATGCTGCAAGCCAAGGGGAACAGACGCAAATGAGAGAAACCAGGACTGTGTAAAGGCAGCAAGGTGGGATTCTCAAAAGGATGCTTTTGAAAAAATAATTGCTTATTTCATAAAAGATTTACAGAGTTCTGCTGGTTGAGACTTAGGCATCTAATGTTTCAACATCAATCCTACCACTAGTGTCAACTTCCCTCCACCAGTGTTCCTGTGTCCCATCCCCACCCCCTATCCCACCCCTCACACCACCCCACACACAAATTTTCAGTGGTTGCCACTTAGATCTCATGTTTTAAGTGTTGTTGAGTCTGTTTATATATATATATATATGCATATACATATATATATATATATGGCTACAGTATTCACCCACATCAACAGTAGAACTGAAGCCCTGGCCCCTGTTTACCCATTATTTCCCTTTCTCTTATTTCTTCCTCCCCCCGCCCCCACCACCATACACTCACTTGATTTCTTTCCTTCTCTGCTCTTTTCCTCTCTAAACTATGGGATGAAGGGTGATCTAGGCATTCCTCTTTTACTACAACACAATCCCTCATGTAGTTCTTCTATAAGTCACAGATGAGTGAGATTTGTGTTGGTTTGTCTTTCTTCTGGCTCACTCAACATGATATTTTCCAGTTCCATCCAAGTTGCAGCAAATTGCACAATTATGATTTTATCTTTGCTTGCAACTGCATAGTTTTCCATAGTGTATATATTAGATATACCACATCTTCATAATCCACTCATATTTCATTGGCACCTAGGTTGATTCCATGTCTTAGCTATTGTATTAAGTACAGCAATGAATAATGGTGTGCATACATCCTTCTGAGTGAATGTTTTGAAATCCTGGGGGTAGATGTACAAAAGTGAAATTGCTGGGTCATATGATACGGTAGTTTGTACTGGGGAGATAGCACAGTGGGTAGGGTGTTTGCCTTGCATGCGGCCGACCCAGGTTTGATTCCTCCGCCCCTCTCGGAGAGCCCAGCAAGCTCCCGAGAGTATCCCGCCTGCACGGCAAAGCCTGGCAAGCTACCCGTGGCGTATCCAATATGGCAAAAACAGTAACAACAATTCTCACAATGGAGATGTTACTGGTGCCTGCTCGAGCAAATCGATGAACAATGGGATGACAGTGACAGTGACAGTGATGATAGTTTAATTCTAAGTTTACTGAGACCCCTCCATGCTGTTCACCATAGGAGTTGAACCAGACAGCATTCTCACCAGCAGTGGATGAAGTGCCTCAAAAAGGGATATTTCTGCAGCAGCTTACAACCTGCTATTTTTGAGGGGATCCTTTGATGAAGTGGGGTCTCAGAGGGAACCTTGTCCTCATAGGGTAAACTGGAGATAGCACAAGCCATTAGGATTTTATGGGCTGGCAAGATAATGCCAAGGTTAATGTGCTTGCCTTGTATGCAGATGTTCTGATTTAATCCAGAGCACCACACAAATGATCCCTGAGCACAGAATCAAGAAAAGACTCTGAGTACCCCCAGTTGTGCCCACCCCCTCAAAAGAATAAATAATTGGGATTTTTTTAAAGTTTTAAGTTAGTTTCCCATCTTGTGGGGAAAGGGAAGAGAGTCAGGGTTTGAAAGCTTTATGCTAGATTTCCTACCTAGTTAAGGAAACCCAGAAAGGTGGTTGTTGATATCATCCAACATGTCTGACTGGTGGAGGAAAACCTCCAAATAATGATAGTGAGATTCTTGTTGAAAATTGAATGTAATCAAAGTAAGGAAAGAGTAAAGTGAAAAATGTCTGCCACACAGGCAGAGGGGGAGTGGGAGGGGGGTATGCGGGGTTTGGTGGTGGATCAAATATGAAAACTTTGTAACTGTATCTTACAGTGATTCAATGAAAAATAAAATTAAAAAAAAAACCAGAAAGGTGGAGAGGGAGGTATAAGGTGGGGAGCTGAAGCTGTATGCTGCACCAGAAAAGGGTCTTTGGCTCTGGCTCTCAAGGAATGACATCTTTGTCATTCATTTTATATTTTAAATGATATAAATAATCACTATATCACTGTCATCCCATTGCTCATCAATTTGCTCTAGCAGGCACCAGTAACGTCTCCATAGTGAGACTTGTTGTTACTGTTTTTGGCATATCGAATATGCCATAGGCAGCTTGCCAGGCTCTGCCAATGTAAATAATATACAATATAAAATATTTTCTACTAAAATATAAAATTTTAATGCAAAATTTATATCTTAATATAAAAATATATTAGTATTAAGGGGCCAATGAGATAATTCAAAGGGTTGGAGCAGTTTGTAAAGCACCAGTTTCAATCTCCAACGGATATGGTCTCCAGGGAGTGATTCCCACCCAGGAGTAGCCCCCAGCACTTTAAACTGTGGCTCCAAAGCAAAAAAATACTGTGTTTATTAATAACAATAATAAAAATGTAGTGAAATAATATCATACATTTTGAGAAAATGGAAAACCAATGACACACAGCCAAGAATAGTTTAAGCTTATCAATACTAGTCAACTTTTATTTTGAGTTAGTATTAGCTTACAGGGGTGTATCTTTGAGCAGTATATTTTCACATTTTTTCTAAAGTAAGTTACCACATCATGCCATCACCAAAGTACCAATATTCCTCCACCACAATCCACTAGGACCCCTCTACCAATTGATCCCCCTAATCTATGAAAAGAGTCTTTTCATTAATGAGTTGCTCATCTTTCTCTAATAAAACAACCCAATCTTATTTCTCCTTGGACCATGTTTTATGCTCTTTATCTAAATCTGTTATCCTATATTGGAATGCTTTGATTCCCTAATAAATGCACTTCGCCTTTTTAGTTGCCTCCTGACTTTTTAGGCTGACAGATCTAAAACAGACTTTACATATTTATGATAAAAATAATTAACAAAATACAGGAAAATGCAAAAAACGTAATAATTAAACATTTCCTTCATACAGTGATCAAATTAATAAAATTTCCTCCATGCAGTGACTAAAAGTTAGCTATATGATTTTCTAGTTTTTTAATGCAGCTTAAAAAATTATAATAGTCACCCAGTACTTACCTCATTCTACATACACCTTATTTTCTTTCAACATGTTAAATAATATACCTCCCAAGATGTTCATTATAGGTCTCCCCAAAATGTGTCATTTGATATGTGGATTATTTTGAACTTGAATTCATTCAAGGCATTGCAGGATCAGTTGAAATTTTTATCACCCCCTAACTACCTAGAAGGAAAAAGTCTGGGATATTTAACACAATTAAGATTTTTCCAGAAATGATTATTCTCACAGAATAATATGACAGGACATATATTTCATGAGAGAGCACTTGGTCTTACTCATGAGTCACCCTCCTCTTGTCACATGAATTTCCTTCCTCCCTGAAGCCTGTCTCCTCTTCCATTCTTTAACCTATAACATATATCTTCATTCCCATCACTGGGATCTGAATCCACCTCTATGTAAATTCACCAGGCTTCACTGTATCACTGTCATCCCGTTGATTGCCGATTTTCTCAGGCGGGTGCCAGTAACGTCTCCATTCATCCTAGCCCTGAGATTTTAGCAGCCTCTCTTTACATGTCCTTCCCAACATTGCCGCATTGGAGGCTCTTTCAGGGTCAGGGGAATGAGACCCATCATTGTTACTGCTTTGGGCATATGAATATGCCATGGGGAGCTTGCCAAACTCTCCCGTGTGGGCAGGAAACTCTCAGTAGCTTGCCAGGTTCTCTTAGAGGGAGAACTAGGCTATAAGAGGTCATGAGGCCTCAAATGCTTCTGGGAGCTTGCTCTGTATCTGGCTGTTGATGGGATTACATGGCACCCAGGGCAGTTTGTGCGTGTGACTGCCAATCTACTGGAAAATGGGGGATCTGGGTGGAGGAAGCCCAGTCCCCTTCTGAGCAGGCTTGGAGATCTCAGTCCCGGGTCCCGCACACCTGGGTTCCTCTGCCAGTTCCTTCATGCGTGAGGTCGTCTAAACGTGTGGAGACGGGCCTTGAGCATGGCTGTGGCTGGGTTCTGGAGGTTCTGGAGGTCTTTGGCTGCTGGGGCTCTGCTTGGGGTAGGGAGGGAAACAACCTATCCCACTCCGAGGGGCCCCGGTGAAGACAGCCAGGCATGGAGGCAAGAGACTCTGCCATAAATTCACCAGGCTTATGCAATTAAATTTAGTTTTTCTTAGTGCCTGCCATAAAGGCAGGCAGGGGGTGGGGGTGGGGTGATGGGAGGGAACCTGGAGACACTGGTGCTGGAAAATGTACACTGGTGGAGGAACGGGAGTTGGAACACTGTATGACTGAAACCAATCATGAGCAGCTTTGTATGGGTTTATCTCACAGCAATTCAATAAAAAAGTAAAAAAATAAATACTGTAGCACTGTTATCCCATTGTTCATCGATTTGCTCAAGCAGGCACCATTAACATCTCCATTGTGAGACTTGTCTTACTGTTTTTGGCATATTGAATACACCACAGGTAGCTTGCCAGGCTCTGTCGTGCGGGTGGGATAAATAAATAAAGAAGTAAATTTATTTTTTCTCTTACTCTGATATCAGTATTTGAAAGTTAATATTATCAGCAAGTTCTTCAGGGAAGTCACTGTTGTCCTTATCTTGTTCTCTCAAAAGTTTAAGTACAGAAGAGTCTTACTCAGAAACCTTTGGTTAGGTTTGCAGATATGACCTACGATACCTCTGGGAAGTCAATCAGAAGGAAGCTAGTTGGCCACTATGGCACCCAGCAGTTTCCAACCCTCCCTTCCTACACATGTGCTTCCCTGTTCTTTTCCCACACAAACATCTGCTAGTGACTGTGCTGACAAGATGGTTTCTCTAAGGACACAAGTCCACGATTTTCCAACCTGACAAGTTGTTGCCAATAAAGTACTTCCTTCCTTCCTTCCTTCCTTCCTTCCTTCCTTCCTTCCTTCCTTCCTTCCTTCCTTCCTTCCTTCCTTCCTTCCTTCCTTCCTTCCTTCCTTCCTTCCTTCCTTCCTTCCTTCCTTCCTTCCTTCCTTCCTTCCTTCCTTCCTTCCTTCCTTCCTTCCTTCCTTCCTTCCTTCCTTCCTTCCTTCCTTCCTTCCTTCCTTCCTTCCTTCCTTCCTTCCTTCCTTCCTTCCTTCCTTCCTTCCATCCCCCTGCCAGAAATGATCTCTAAGCTAAGAGCCAGGACTGAGCCCTAAGTACTGCTGTGTGTGACCCAAACAAGCACAAACAAACAAACAAACAAATCTAGATAAAGAATAAAAATTAGAATCATCATCATCATCATCATCATCATCATCCCGTTGATCATCGAATTTCTCAAGCAGTCTCAGTAATGTCTCCATTTGTCCTAACCCTGAGATTTTAGAAGCCTTTTGGCATATTAATACACCATGGAGACCTTGCGAGGCTCTCCCATGTGGGCAGGAAACTCCTGGTAGTTTGCCAGGTTCTCTGGCCGGAGAAGTAGGCTATAAGATATCACGCAGCCGCAAAGCGTGCAAAGCAGCTACGTGCTTCCGGGAGCTTGCTTTTAAGTCTCTGGATGCTGGCCATTGATGGGATTCCACGACGCTGGGGGCAGTCCCTGGGTGTGACTGCCTAGCTACTGGGAAATGGGAAATCTGGGCGGAGGAGGCCCAGTCCTGACCCAAGCAGTCTTGGAGGTCTCAGCCCCGGGTCCCACACACCTGGGTTCCTCTGCCTCAAGCATGAAGATACCGGCAGAGGAACCCAGGCAGAGAAAAATTGGAATAAATCCATCCAAGTGGAGAATAGTGAGAAAAATCACAACAAATTTAGAGCTAAATGTGAATTAGTCTACACAGAAACCTAACAAAACCACCATAGGTAGGCCTTCATCAACTAAATGACATGAAAGCACCCAGATGGATAAGATGGATATTTTTGTCAATGAAGGAAAAGACATGGACATGATATGACCCACCTTTTAGAAGACAATTTGATCATTTCCCCCCACAGTGTTGGCAATTGAACTCAGGGCTCACATATGCAAGGCAAATGCTCTGCCACTAAGCCATAACCCCAGTTCTTGGATGTGACCCTTTTGAGAAGGGTTGGATCATCTATGCAATCTTGTGACAGCTAGGTAGGGGGAGGAGGTTCATCTTTTTGTTGGTGTTTTTGTTTGGAAGCCACATTCCATGGTGCTCAGGAGATACTCATAACTCTTTATTCAGGAACTGCAGCCTGCAGTGCTCAGCAGACCAACACTGTATCACTATATCACAGTCATCCCATTGCTCATTGATTTGCTCAAGCGGGCACCAGTAACATTGCCACTGTGAGACTTGTTACTGTTTTTGGCATATTGAATATGCCATGGGTAGCTTGCCAGGCTCTGCTGTGCGGACGGGATACTCTCGGTAGCTTGCCGGGCTCTCTGAGAGGGGTGGAGGAATCGAGCCCTGGTTGGCTGCATGCAAGGCAAACGTCCTACCCACTGTACTATCGCTCCAGCCCCAGCAGACCCCATAAGGTGCTGGAAATAGAACCTGGATCTCCTACTTATAAAGCATGCCCTCAGCCTATTGAGTTATTCCTCTGTCCCTTATCTTTAAATAAAAAGAGAGAAAAAACCACCACAACATTACTACCCATAAATGAAATGCAAATTTAAATGCTTTAGACAGTTCTGTATGAAGCAGAAAAAGTCACTGGTAAATGTAACATAATGCAGTCCTATAGCCTCAATGCTTACTGACATTTTCCCACTATCCTCCTTAAAAGTCAAAAAGATTTGCCTGCACCTGCTGATCTGAGCCAAGTCAAGATATTTAGGAGAATTTGTACAAAAGGGTTTCTGCCTGTAGCACCTAGTAGACAAAGGCAACTAATTATAGCATGTAGCTACTGAGGGGAAAGGATTGACAGCAAGAAACTATCTGATTATCAGCAAGAAGCAGAAGATTATCAGATTTTCAAGAAAGAATATATCCAGAAATATTAGAATCCTTTAATGTGTCCAGTGGGGGGAAGGGCAGGGGAATCATATTCTATGTAAGAACTAACTTAACAATACTTCAACACTTGAGAGCCTTTCTATGGTTATGTGTGAATTAAAACAAGGATCAAGGGGCTGGAGCGATAGACCAGTGGGTAGGGGTTTGCCTTGCATGTGGCTAACCGAGGTTCGATTCCCAGCATCCCATATAGGCCCCCAAGCACAGCCAGGAGTAATTCCTGAGTGCAAAGTTACTCCTGATTAACCCCTGTGCATCACCGGATGTGGTCCAAAAAGAAAAAAAAACAAGTATCAAGTTTTGCCAATTTCATGGATAATCTCTTGAAATAAAAACACTAATCACTCAAAATGCATCTTCTTTTTTTTGTTTGTTCGGGGTTTTAAAAAACTTTTGTTTTGTTTTGTTTTGGGGCCACATCAGGCAATCCTCAGGGATTACTGCACTCAGGAATCACTCCTGGTGATGCTTTGGGGACTATATGATATGCTGGGGATCAAATCTGGGTTGACCACGTTTAAGGCAAGCACCTCACCCATATCGAAGTCTCTAGCCCCATCAAAATGCATCTTCTTTAATAATACTTATAGTCTCTGAATCCTACAGTTGCAGTCTTACAATTGCATTCACTGGGGTGCAATTGAAAGGTGATACCCCCCAAAAAAAGACTGCTCTGAGGAGAGATTAGCACAAAAAACTTATGGGTTGGACAGGAATTCTCCAGAATTACTCTCTCTTTTATAAATTGCCCACACCTGGATTATTATCTTGAATTTTTTTTATTTCTGGCATTAAAATTTGCCAGACTTTAAAAAACTCAAATGCTGTCTCCCATTCCTCTATCCCAGTTAGCAGTATTGTCAATTTTTGCTGCATGCAAGAGGGAAAAAAAAGAGAACAAAAAGGAGTAAAAAAAGCTCACTCACAGCTTTGAGAGAAAGTTTAGGAAATGTGAGCTATAGATGATCTATCTCACAGTTTGAAAACTAAATTTTGTGAGCAGAGAGATAGTGTAGTGGGTATGGCACTTACCTTTCATACAGCCTACTTGGCTTTGATCCCTGGAACCCCCTGTGATCCCCTGAGTCCACAAGGAATGATCCCGGAGCTCAGGATCAGGTGTAGTCCCTAAACACAAGTGTGACTCAAAACACCAAAAGGGAAGTGGAGGGAAGGGGAGGGCAAGGGCAAAAGGGGAGGGGAGTGGAGGGGACAGAAATGAGGGGAAGGGATTTGGAAAGAAGGGAAGAAAATGGAATTTTGTAGAACTTGGAAAACATGGTTATATTACTTTCTTGTCCCAGATTAAATGATAACTATCAGAGGATCATAAAATTGCAATTAATCTCCCAAAGTTGCATCTATTTGATCATTCAGTATTCAGCTCCAATGTTGCTACTTTAAATTGAAGAGTGACTTTCAGACTTCTAGATAAATACGTAGAATCAGTTACTCCCACTGGTTTCCCTGTTGTACTACTTTGCTCAGCACTCACTGCTATAAGGTATTTTCTGCCAGTGGAAACGGGTGGGTGAGTGGGCGTGCACTTGCCTTCTGATTTCCCCTTTGCCAGCCCTGCGGTGACAGCCCCAAGGGGCAGGATTCTCACTGTCTCATGGCAGGTATGGCTAGCTGCTTACTCAAGGATGCATTTTATTATATCCTTCTCAATTTTGTTAGCAGAAGTGAAGAACTCACCAAAGAATGAACAGACAAAACAAATCACTGTATTTCTTGAGTTCTTTTGTGGTTCTCAAAAATGAGGTCAGGTAATCACTGTCACTGTATCACTATCATGCTGTTGCTCATCAATTTGCTCGAACAGGCACCAGTGACGTCTTCATTGTGAGACTTGTTGTTACTGTTTTTGGCATATTGAATATGCCACAGATAGCTTACCCGGCTCTGCCGCCGGGCGGGATTCTCCTGGTAGCTTGCTGGGCTCTCCGAGAGGGGTGGAGGAATCGAACCTGGGTTGGCTGTGTGCAAGGCAAACGCCCTACCCACTGTGCTATCACTCCAGGTGATAGGGCAGGAATTGTTGAGTAGCTACGTCCAGCATAGCATGATCCCAGAAATTAATTCCCTCGAACATGATTGCTCCTTTTGGCATGTCCCCCTTCTTGACAGGAATGTAGACAAACTGGAGTTGAAGAAGCAAGTTGGAACCACAAAAAGGTAGAAGCAGACAGGGGTGGCCTGTGGAAACCTCCGTAGGAACAACGGATCACCTATGTGTAGACTTCTAATTACATGAGAGAAATAAAGTCCTGATTGGTTTAAATCACTGCTTTTGGTGTTTCTGTCACTCACTGCTAAAAGCCACTCTTAGCTGATACATTGGGGTATCCCTAAGACTGAAGAGTGCCTGCCTTGGGGTAAGCACCCAACAATCCTGGAAGCAAAAAGGAAAACTACTTAAAACTTTTCACAACCAGATTCTAATAGGTTTATGTTGGTTTTGTTGTGCTAATTCATTTTTATTTTCATCTATAGAATGATAAATTGACAAATAGATTTTTTAAAATAGCCTTTTTTTTTTTTAAAAAAAAGGCCTTTCTTTCTATTCACTTACTACCTATTGAATTCCTACTGTTTTCTACATACAAGATCTGGGAAATAAAATAACAAATCTCATGTATCACCATTCTTGCTTTTGCAAGGGAAGAAATACAATAAACAACTGTTAGATGTTACATGTTACACATTGTGCAATTAAAAGGTGATCCGCAGAAATCACTCTGAGGAGGGATTCACACAAAAGAGTTATTGTGTGGGGCTGGAGCTATTGAGTAGGGCGTTTGCTTTGCACGCATCCGGCCCGGGTTCGATTCCCAGCACCCCATATGGTCCCCTGAGCACCGCCAGGAGTAATCCTTGAGTGTAGAGCCAGGAGTAACTCCTAAGCACTGCTGGGTGTGACCCAAAAAAGAAAAATAAATAAATAAATAAATAGACTGCTATCCATCTGTAAGAAAAGATGAAGTCTTATCTTTTGCTAGATAGGACTTTTGGGCTGACACTGAATAGAATAACTAAGAAACAGTAAGTAAGCACAATTATCTTATGCATATGTGAGATTTTAAAAAAAGCTAGAATGAGTACGGGGGTGGGGGGAGGTGCTTTCCTTGTACACAGCTAGATTTCATGCCCAGCATCCTTGAGCACCACCAGGAGGAATTCCCGAGAGCAGTACCTGTGGGGCTGGAGCAATAGTACAGCGGGGTAGGGCGTTTGCCTTAAACGCAGACAACCCGGGTTCGATTGATTCCTGAGCCAGGAGTCAGCCCTGAGCATCGCCGGGTGTGACTCAAAAAGAAAAAAAAAGTACATGTACATAGAGGTGTGGAAGAAATGATTGGTGTTCATTTTTACAGATAATTGACATTTGATTACTGACAACACTCTGGAGAGATCAAGCAGCACCTCCAGGCTCTGATACAGCGCATAAGAAGGAAGAGGGTCATCGATGACTTTAATGCCAAGAGCAGACGTGACGTCAGGACGTACCTGGACGTGGTGCCCACGCTCGCCTTTGCCCCCTGGCATCGTGATGCGCGCGAGACGAGACTCAAGCGCCAGGGCGCCGAGAGCTTGAGCTGGCCGCTGTCCTGCTCCCACGGCACCCCCGTCTTCCACAGGTCCACCTCGCAGATGGTCCTAGACCCCAGCGCCAGGCTTTCCGCCCTGGACGTGTTCCGGGAGGAGCCTTCGTGCGCCAGAATCACGCAGTTCGCCGGGAGGAAGGAGAACGGGCAGACCTTCAGGATGCACCAGTTGCGGAAGACAGTGGGTCTGGGGTGGCTTCCTGGAGCGCAACTGGGATGAGGCCGGGGTAGATGTGCTCAAGGTGCCGGGCCGGCCTGGTACCGGTGCAAGAAGTCAACGTGTTTCTGCGGCGACCGTTGCATGAACTGTCAGTCTGAGCGCGAGGACACCGGGCAGCGCCCAGTGCAGCACGAGAGCTCCAGGGCCCAGAGGCTGACCACCTTGCCCGTGCATGACCCCTAGCTCCCCGGGTGGCAACTAGGGGAACAGTGAAAGTCACCGAGAGACCCTTAGACTTGGGGGGGCGGCTACTATCCTAGGATAGCCTGAGCGAGGCCTGGTGACTCCGGATCTTGGCATCTGTGCTTTTCTGCCTCACCTGGAGAAGCTGCGCCGCCTCCGTTTTTGAAACAGGTATGAACTCTTGCACAGTGCATAAAGAGGCTATTTATGTAAGAGGAGATTTTCTTATTAAATATGCTCAGGTTACATACACACACAGACACACACACACACACACACACACTACTTACATTTTTGAAGTAAAATATTTATTTGTATTGATCAGAGGGTCCTAGGATAAGTAAAAATCTATGGGGAGGAAGTACTTTATTTGATATGTTTAAAATATTTAATATTGAAAAATGAATGAATCATTATACTTGAACTGCTATGTTTGATGACAATATTGATGCACATTTGACAAATTATAAAGGAATAAAGGGCTTTTGTGGGAAGTTAATAAAAAAGAGGCCAATATGACCCTATGATAGAAAAAATTTCATAAAAGATACCTACTTCATATTTCTAAAATTACTGTCTTCAGTCAAATCTAAAATATTCATGTTTTAAAAATCCATTTTGTGTGGCCATTCTGTCTTGGATTGCATATTTACACAGTTATGTTTTAAGAAATATGGAACTCTAGTAGAATAATGAATGTGTATATCTGCATTTTTTTCTTTTTTTTTTTGGTCACACCTGACGATGAACAGGGGTTACTCCTGGCTCTGCACTCAGGAATTAACCCCTGGCGGTGCTCAGGGGACCATATGGGATGCTGGGAATCGAACCCGGGTTGGCTACATGCAAGGTAAACGCCCTACCCACTGTGCTATTGCTCCTACATTTTAGACATTACGCTAATTAAAATCTAGTATGGTCACAGCTTTTTTTTTTTTTTTTTTTGCTTTTTTGGGTCACACCCAGCGATGCTCAGGGGTTACTCCTGGCTTTGCACTCAGGAATTACTCCTGGCGGTGCTTGGGGGACCATATGGGATGCCGGGGATCAAACCCGGTTTGGCCGCGTGCAAGGCAAACGCCCTACCCGCTGTGCTATCACTCCGGCCCCCGGTCACAGCTTTTTAATTACTTTCCATCATTGTTGCAGTCAATGAAGCTATATTACCAACTATAATTTCTCAGTTATAATAAATCTTCATGAAACTTGAAAGAGTTTTCAACACTAAAATTCCAGAGATAAATTTTTCTGTATAACTCTGCTTGGAGCAGAATGCATAAGCAAGTACTGCTTACTTGTTATCTGAAAGGACCAACAATGCAAATAAGACTAAATAAGACATGTTTTTTTCTAAACACAAATGAATGCTTAAACATTCTTTTCTGTATTTCAGTGTGTTTATTTCCCTTTGTTGATAACAATGAACCTCTTAGAAGTCAATACATTGAAGAATTTTGAGAACTAGAGGTCTAAAGTCTTGTGTTAGTTTTGTCATATACTGACTATTCTTTTGTTTGTTTTCTTGGAGTCACATTAGATGATAAAGACTCTGTGGTGCTGGGAATTAAACCCTGGCCTCTTGCATGTGAAAAAATATTTGTTTTGGTCCCTGTGTTATCGCTCCAGCATATATAGTTGCTTTTCAACGGTGACAAGTCTCATAACTATGAAGCTTGATTTCTTCAGTTGTACTAAAAATTTTTTTTTAATTTTATTGAATCACCATGTGGAGGGTTACATAGTTCTCAGAATTATGTCAGTTATACAATACTCAAACACCCTTCCCTTCACCAGTGCCCCTCTTCCATCACCAACCACCCCAGTATACCTCCCGCCCCCTCCCGCCCCCCCAATCCCCGCCCTTGTAAGTGATAAGTTTCACTTTGTTTAGGCTTTATCTTGGTTACATTCTATGTTTCAACACATAACTCACTATTGTTGCTGGGGTTTCCCCCAAAAAAGAAAAAGACAGTCCTACTGTCAAGGAAGCATTTGGCAGTTCTCCATTGCTGAGAATGTAGAGATATTAAGTCCCGCTGTTTGTTACATAACTTTTCTATTTTTTTCCCTCCTCATCCCGCGCCACCGAGTTCACGCCTGTTTAGTAATCACCACGCTGCCTGACAAAGGGAAAAAAAAACGAAAAAGATGGTTATTTCCCGTCATCAGCCGGTGTGGGGCTCTGGCTTAGTTGATAGTCTGGTAGAATGTCTGCAAGAAGTTTCTGGAACCAAAAGTAGTGCACTGATATCGGCCCCGGCTCGAGATTCCACCAGCGTCCTGCTGTTCCATGTACATAATAATTTATTCCCTTGTATCCCATTCCCATGCCACCAGGTTCATGTCAACTTAATGGATATCATACTATGGTTAACGCCACGCCGCATTTCTTCCCGAGAAAGAAAGATATTTCTTCTCAGCCGTCGTGGGGATATGGCTTAGTTCAATCTAGAGAGATGGCTACCACTTTGATTGCCTTCAATATTTCAACAAAAGACTTACTATTCTTGTTAGAATTTCCCACCAAAGTCCGACCCGTTAAAAAGGAACCATTTCATATTGCTGATGATTAAATGACATTAGGTCGCACAGCCACAGCAGCGGCCGCGCGGTTTTGGGTTTCTGTATAAAGTCCAGGGAAAATTCTGCCTGAAATTCTATCGCTACAATCTTTTACCCTTTTATGGTGCTCATAAGATGGGAAAACCTGGAGAAATACCGGGCCCCCGCAAGGGCAGCCTGGCGGAAACGCTCAGTTCACATACTGCAAGTTTTTCAGTGGGCTGCTGGTGTCCAAAGTAGCTCTTTTGGCCTCCTCGGTCATACTGGAGCGGCGGGCGCAGCGAGTGGGCTGTACTAAAAAATTTAATTAATCTTCTCTGCTTTTTTTCACAAATATGTACAAGACAATAAAAGAACTTTACAAACTTTAAATCTGGGGCAGATGAAAGTAAACAAATTGATGAATCAAAAAAATGATGCAGTAGAGCCTGCTCCGCGGCCCTGAGCACCCTGGGCTTATCTCCCCTCCGGACTGCTGGCCAAGTGGCAGGCACGCAGACCCCAGCCCCTTGACCGCTGTTGGGTTGTGGGAAAGGGGTGTGGCCTAATCGTCAGGGGCGTGGCCTAAGGAAAGTGGGCGTGGCCTCTTTACTGGCCGGCACCCACTAATGCGGCGGCAGATAATTTCCTCAACATCATATCCAAGACTAACATCCTAGCTATTCACAAGCAGTAGGACAATAAACCACAAGACTTCACAGAAGGATTCAAGGAACATCTCAGTGGGAGACCAGGTTCTATAAGCGGGAAATAAAAAGGCAACCACTATTGACTGAGCCTATCCACAATCCTTTTTCGCAACAAGAGGAAACAGGGATACTCATCTTCAAGGGCCCTCTTTCATACCACCACAACAACATCAAGAAACAGTGAAAATCCCCATTGCAAGCAGAGGACGAGCAAAGGAGTCCAGAAACCTCAATGGGCGTTTTCTGCAAACGACCTCTCTGATAAAGAATTCAGAGTTGAAATCCTCAACATGTTCAATGAACTCAATGCAAAGATGGACAACTTCAAGGAGGACCTGGCAGAAACAATACAACAGACAGCCGACAAAATACGGGAAGAAATGAGGGCAGAAATAAAAAACCTTAAAAAAGAAATGAAGGATTTGGTAGATGAAATCAAAAACTCTCTGGCTGCCCTCAACAATAGGATGACTGCAGCCGAAGACAGAATCAGTATGCTTGAAGATGAGCTGCAAGAGGCCTACAGGCAACAACAAACCATGGCAAGAGACCTCAAAATAGGCCAGAATCAGAGTCCTAGGGGATGATTTCAAGAGGAACAACATTAGAATCATTGGACTACTAGAACCACAGGGAACCAACCCCAACGAAAAAGACAGAGTCAAACAAATCATTGCGGAAAACTTCCCAGAGATGGACAATGCGGGCATCCAGATTTAAGGCGCCCGAAGGGTGCCAGCTAAAAGAGATCCTAACAGAAAAACCCCAAGACATATCATAGTTACAATGATGGACGTCATCCAGAGAGACACAATACTGCAAGCAGCAAGGTCCAAGAAGGAAATCGCATACAAAGGAGCACCCCTGAGAATCACAGCAGATCTATCAGAGGAAACCCTCCAAGCCCAAAGGCAATGGTGGGATATAGTGAAAAAACTCAATGAAATCAATGCTTCACCAAGAATACTTTATCCAGCCAAACTCTCATTCAAACTCAAAGGAATCATACGCTACTTTGGGGATAAACAACAGCTCAGGAACTTCATAGACTCAAAACCAAACCTAAAAGAAGCACTAAAGGGGCTATTGTAAGACAAGAACAACCAAACTCTTACACAAAGATGGCCCAAAATCCCATAACAATAATCTCCCTTAATGTCAATGGTCTAAATTCACCAATTAAGAGACACAGACTGGCAAAATGGATTCAGAGACTCGACCCAACATTCTGCTGCCTGCAAGAAACACATCTGAATAGCCAGAACAAACACAGACTCAAAGTCAAAGAATGGAAAACAATCCTGAAAGCAAACAACTCCCTCAAGAAAGCTGGGGTGGCTTTACTAGTATCGGACAACATAGACTTCAGGTTGAAAAAGATTAGAAGGGATAGTGAAGGCCACTTTTTATTAATCACAGGATATGTACAGCAGGAAGAAATCACACTCCTAAATGTCTACGCACCCAATGAGGGACCAGTTAAATACCTACAACAGCTGTTAAGAAACCTTGACAAGGACATTGTGAGCAACACAATAGTAGTTGGAGGCTTCAACACCGCACTGTCTCCTCTGGACAGATCAAGAAGATTAAAACTCACCAAGGAAATACTGGCTTTGAAGGAAGAAATAGAAGAGAGAGGGCTAATAGATCTATACAGGGCTCTATATCCCCCCAAAAAAGGAATACACATTCTTTTCCAGCGCACATGGAACATTTTCCAGAATAGACCATGCGCTGGGCCACACAACATACCTCAACAGAATCAACAAGATAGACATTGTACCAGCTGTCTTTTCAGACCATGATGCACTGAAGATAAAAGTTAATCATGGACAGATGCAGAAAACCAAATCAAACACCGGGAAATTAAATAGCTCGATATTGAACAATGAGTGGGTCAGGAAGGAAATCAAGGAAGAAATCAAAAGGTACCTAGAAACAAATGAGAATAAAGACACGAGCTACCAGAACCTGTGGGACGCAGATAAAGCTGTTTTAAGGGGAAAATTTATAGCTCTGCAAGCATATCTCAGGAAGGAAGAAAGGGCCCACATAAATAACTTGACTTCACAGCTCAAGACCTTAGAAAAGGACCAACAAAAGGAGCCCAAACCAGGCAGAAGGAAAGAGATAACAAAACTCAGAGCAGAAATTAACGACATGGAAACCCAAAAGACAATTCGAAAGATCAATGAAACCAAGAGCTGGTTCTTCGAGAAAATAAACAAGATTGATAAACCACTAGCAAGACTCACAAAAAGAGAGAGAGAGAGAACCCGTATAAGCAGAATCAGAAATGAAAAGGGGGACATCACAACAGAAACCAAGGAGATTCAAAAGATCATCAGAGACTACTTTGGAAGTCTGTATGCCACGAAACAAGAGAACCTAAAAGAAATGGACAAATTCCTTGATTCCTACAATCTCCCAAGACTGAACCAAGAAGACTTGAAATACCTGAATAGGCCCATAAATATCAAGGAAATCGAAACTGTAATCAAAAGTCTTCCCAAAAACAAAGGCTCAGGTCCAGACGGATTCACTAGCCAGTTCTTCCAAACATTTAAAGAAGACTTGTTGCCAGTTCTCCTCAAGCTTTTCTAGGAAATTGAAAAGACAGGAACCCTTCCAAACAGTTTCTACGAGGCACATATCTCCCTAATACCAAAAGCAAATAAAGACACCACTAACAAAGAAAACTATAGACCAATATCCTTGATGAACACCGATGCAAAGATCCTCAACAAAATACTAGCAAATAGAATCCAACAACTCATCAAAAAGATCATACCCCATGACCAAGTGGGATTCATCCCGGGGATGCAAGGATGGTTTAACATTTGGAAATCAATCAACATAATCCATCATATCAACAAAAGTAAAGATAAAAACCATATGATCATATCAATAGATGCAGAGAAAGCATTTGACAAGATCCAACACCCATTCATGATAAAAACTCTCACCAAAATGGGTTTTGGAGGAACTTTCCTCAAGATAGTCGAAGCCATCTACCACAAACCTATGGCAAGCATTATCATCAATGGAGAAAAATTAAGGGCCTTTCCTCTAAGATCGGGGACAAGACAAGGATGCCCACTCTCTCCACTTCTCTTTAATATAGTAGTGGAAGTACTAGCAATAGCCATTAGGCAAGAAAAAGATATTAAGGGGATTCAGATCGGAAAGGAAGAAATCAAGCTCTCACTATTCGCAGACGATATGATACTATACCTAGAGAAGCCTAAAAGCTCTAGTAAGAAACTCTTAGAAACAAGTAAAGTCGCAGGCTATAAAATCAATACCCAAAAATCCATGGCCTTCCTATATGCAAACAATGAGACAGAGGAAAGGGACATGAAAAAAGCAATCCCGTTCACAATCGTACCCCAGAAAATCAAATACCTTGGAATCAGCTTAACTAAAGAAGTAAAGGACCTCTACAAAGAAAACTATAAAATGCTACTCCATGAAATAAAAGAGGACACGAGGAAATGGAAACATATCCCCTGCTCATGGATAGGGAGAATAAACATTGTCAAAATGGCAATACTCCCCAAAGCATTATACAGATTTAACGTGATCCTTATAAGGATACCCATGGCATTCTTCAAAGAAATGGATCAAGCAATCCTGAAATTTATATGGAAAAATAAACGCCCATGGATAGCTAAAACAATTCTTGGGAAAAAAATGATGGGAGGCATCACCCTCCCCAACCTTAAACTCTACTACAAAGCGGTAACAATTAAAACAGCATAGTACTGGAACAAAGGCAGAGCTGAAGACCAATGGAACAGGGTGGAATATCCCTACACACAACCTCAAATGTATGATCATCTAATCTTTGATAAGGGAGCAAGAGATGTGAAGTGGAGCAAGGAAAGCCTCTTTAACAAATGGTGCTGGCACAACTGGACAACCACATGTAAAAGAATGGGCTTAGACCTCGACCTGACACCATGCACAAAAGTCAGATCAAAATGGATTAAAGACCTCAACATCAGACCACAAACCATAAGGTACATTGAAGACAAGGTCGGCAAAACCCTCCACGATATTGAAGATAAAGGTATCTTCAAAGATGACACGGAACTAAGCAATCTAGTAAAAACAGAGATCAACAAATGGGACTACATTAAACTAAAAAGCTTCTGCACCGCAAAAGATACAGTGACCAAAATACAAAGACTATCTATAGAATGGGAAAGGATATTTACACAATACCCATCAGATAAGGGGTCGATATCAATGGTATATAAAGCACTGGTTGAACTCTACAAGAAGAAAACACCCAACCCCATCAAAAAATGGGGCGAAGAAATGAACAGAAACTTTTCCAAGGAAGAGATACGAATGGCCAAAAGGCACATGAAAAAGTGCTCTGCATCACTAATCATCAGAGAGATGCAGATCAAAACGACCATGAGATACCACCTCACACCACAGAGACTAGCACACATCCAAAAGAACAAAAGCAACCACTGTTGGAGAGGATGTGGGGAGAAAGGGACCCTTCTACACTGCTGGTGGGAATGCCGACTAGTTCAGCCCTTTTGGAAAACAATATGGACGAGTCTCAAAAAACTAGAGGTTGAGCTCCCATTTGACCCAGCAACACCACTGCTGGGAGTATATCCCAGAGAGGCAAAAAAGTATAGTCAAAATGACATCTGCACTTATATGTTCATCGCAGCACTGTTTACAATAGCCAGAATCTGGAAAAAACCCGAGTGCCCTAGAACAGATGACTGGTTGAAGAGCAGGGCCAGTGGGCGAGTCCACATTGCTGGGACCACTGCAGGGGCTCTCAGCAGGGTGTGCTCACAGAATAACAGCACAGAAAGCAACACACATACAACTCAGCTAGCAACAAACAGCTTAATAAATTATTAGACAAGGACTTAACAATCCAATTACCAGTTATAACAGTTTTCCCAAAGAAATGATTTTACATCAGATCTTTGTGATTGCTAGATTTGGGAGTCCTTCCAGCGCAGAGAGGGGGACAGAGACGAATAGAGCAAGGGAAATAGAAGTTTACTGGAGCACAGTCCTGGGCAGACTCTATGAACCCCGGGTGAGGCCGGGGTAGAGCTGCACCCTGGGAGAGACTGAGGGGGTTTAAGTTGTCTTTGGGAGGGAAAGGGGAGAAGGGAACAACGACCAGCGAAACCACTGTGCCTGGTCTGGCCTGTTACCTGTAGGTGACGGATGTGAGGAAGCATGGAAAGCAGCCTGGAGGATTCCTGTCATCAGGTGGGACATAAATCCTGTCTTCCTTCTAGAACAGGTAATCTCTGATCCTGGGAATGTTGCCGTCTCATCAGCCAGTCGCCATTTGGTTTCGAGCAAGCCTCACAATTATCTAATCAATTTTAACTCCAGAATTGTATCAGCAGTTATAACTTTTGTCTTAAAACAAATAAAAAATAACAGCAACATATCCAAGTATAGAGTCCTACCAAGAACCTAGCATAAAGCTGAGTCGTGTGATACATTATGAAAGTTTCTCCATCCATTTCACCTGTTGACTGTAAGAAATAACCTTATGCATTTATCTGTACATAGTTCATGAAACCTGGTGATAATTTTATATTTCTAATTTTATTTCATGACTGAGTTCAATAAAACTGATAAGAATTGATATGTTTGTTTCTCATATTTACTTTTTTCCTGATTTAAGTAACATTCCTCCTCTCATTTAATAGCAGTGAGTTAAATGATCAAGTACTCACCCTGGGAGATCCGTCCATGAGCCAGATTAGATTTGAATTTAACTTTAGTACTTGCAAGCTCTATGACCTTGAACTCATTGTATAATCTCTTTATCTTAGTTTTTCCAGTAATGATTAGTACATACCCAGGCATTACATAGGAAAGTACACAGCTCAAGAAGGGAGATGCAGGCGACACATGTGCTGGGGTGCCACATGTGCTCGGTCACATCGGCACAAGCAGCATATGGGCTCGGGCAGCATATGCGTGCCCTTCCCTTGTTCACGGTGGGTCTCATAGGGTTTCTCCAAGCCACCCCACTGGCCTTTCTAGCTAGATAAGAGTCTTATTGCTAGGGTTGTTGCTAAGTGGGTAGAGTTTGAAGTGGTCTTCTTTGAAATTTCTTTTCTTGACCTTTGTTCCTGCTGGAGCTTCTCTCAGAGGGTGGCCTAGCCATCTCTGGTCTGGGCTATCTGAGGGTTAATCAGATTAAAGGAAGAAATTGAGGATTCTCCAGTAATGCCCTTCAGGGTCTTTCTGTAGGGAGGGGTCCAGTCTCCTCAGGGTCTGCTGCTGGAGACGGTCTTACCAGGTCTTGCTTTCTTTATGCACAAGGTGGGCTAGACTTGGGGCTGGTGGCTTTATTACTTCCCAGAAATTTCATTGCCATGATGTGGGGAGGTCCCTTCCCTAATCAGGGTGGAAAAAGAGAGGTTTCATATTTGGAGTTTGTAGAAAGAAATGCTAGCTAGTGAAGAGCTTCTTGTCAACTATAGCATGTTCCACTTAGAGGCAATCAAACCCTGTTCTACATTACTGATTTATGTTTATAACCAAGTTTTACTGCTATCTATTATTGTTTCCATTCAAAATACCCTTTTATTCATGTGATAACCTCAACCGTTTTACATAGCTTGAAGGTTACCAGGGGGGTTGGGAATGGTGATGGTCTTCTTTGAAATTTGTATCCCCTTATTTTGTTTCTAGTGGAGCTTCTCTGGGTATGTTGCTGTAGACAGTTGAGGGTCTTATTAGGTCTTAGTTCCTGTTTTTTCCTGTTTTCTGCAAGATTGGCTTTTGCCATTGCCTTGGGAGGGGGCCTTCTCTACCTGCCTGCTTGCCTACATTACTTGGAGTTCAAAGTTATTTCAGATTTTGACTATTTATGAGCAACGTGAAGCTCTAGGACTTGTGTATGTGTATATTTTCATTTGGCTGAAGCACGAATCTGCATCGCCACAAGGCTGCTATGTGGCAGTGTGCGTTTTAGGCATCTGTTGTCTTTGCCTGCCTGGCACCTATTCTCTGTTCTTTAGGAAAACTCTTTGGGTTTATTTTGGGGCACTGAACCCCACCCATTGGTTACTGTCTGGGTGTGAATATCAGTCAAGGAACTCAGCTCTCCCCTCAACAGCATCTGGATTTGTGACCCACCTTTAGTCAGATTCAGCCAGGAATTTAAGTCAAGTAGAGATGTGACTTGAAAATGAGTGGAGAAATCTACCACTGCCATACTATTCTGAAAATACTCTTGATCCATTCCCATTATTTCAAGCAAGAATCACCAAACTTTTACTGCATAAGACAAGCCAGTGCGTGTTTTAGAATTTGCGAGCCACCATTTGGTTTTTGTCTCTATGATAAAGCGTATAAGGTAATTTTTCTTTAGGTTAGCCTCAATATTCTAACTATATTTCTTTTTTTTCTATTTGTCATAGTCAGAGGTAGTTTATATTGCTTATGATTAAAGAACTCTATCTACATAAACTGAATCTTTTGGTTCATGAGTGACTCGGTTGACTGTCCTAACACCCACATACCAGTGGGACTTTCTCTTTATGTCTGTCTCCTACTAGAATTTTCAATGACAACTGTAGAAGTTAACAAGAACAATTCAGCTTGCTCATAAGGACACAAAAAGCACTAGACCTGCTGATGCAAGTAAATAGGAAGTGAAAAAGAGAGAAGATAGTGCCTTTTCAGATGTTTAGGATGTTTAGGATAAAATTGAAAATCGAACGTTTATTTGGTAGTGTCTCCATTTTATGAATTTGTCTCTTATAATGAAATTAAAAATCGGCGGGTTAATGACATTGTTTTAGTTGGTATCCCAGAGGAATTATTTTAATGATCTGGAAATTTACAACATTTAAAAAATTTTTTTAATTATTATTATTTTTTTGAAAATAGTGAAGTGGGTTTTACTTGTGGTATAATTTAATCCTAGGTATCCTGTGCTTCCATGTTGGGAGATACTGAGACCAAACCTGCCATGCTCTGACCTGAGGTCACGTGGGGCTTTCAGTCTATACCCTTCCAGAGGGACTAGATGGCGTGTGTGCCTGCACTTCCTCTTCTTGGTGTTTCCTACTGTTCTAAAAGAAAAGTAGATATGGGAGGGCATCTTCGCAGATTAGATCGTCTTTTCTACAGTCTGGCACTAGAAGGAACATGATGAGCCTGGTCCTTCTTACATAAGACTCTGTCTTCCTAAGAGGAGGACATTAGCGTCTAAGACACTTTGAATAGTGAATAATAGGAAACACACCATGCTCTCTTTAGTTGCAAAAATAAGTGATCCAGAGGGAGGCTTTTGATACTGGTTTTCTTTTAACAATACCTCTTTTATCAAGGTCTATTAAAATTTTATTTCGTAGATGCCTAGGATGTGTGAGATACTTTGCTAGGTGTTTGGTAGTCATTCTATTTGATGTAGCAACATTGTAGAAAATATTTTTCATCTTTAGAGAACTCTAGGATTGATTTATTTATTCATAACTAAAAATGAGTTACAGAATAGAAATTTGAACCAATCTCCAACTGGTCCTAAAGTCTCTGCCCTTTATGTCCTTCCAAATTAAAGAGTCTTTTATGCTGTTTAAGAATGCTAGACATTTTCGTTTTGGGGAGGGGGTACTCCAAAGCCTGCTAAGAGGGCCCCAGGGCAATGACTAGTAATTCTCAAACAATGGAATTGAATGACTGAATGACTGAACGCTTGGGGACCATTAACACCATTGGGGAGGTGCTCAGGGGCCTCTAGAGCTGAACTCCTGGAAGGAGGCTGTCCTGGAAATCGAACCCGTTGACCTCTGGGCAACTAATAATATAAATTTATATTCTTTAAGAGCTGTAAAAATGTTTTTATATTTCAGTTCCTCCACATACTCACCGTATTCTGTCTTTTTGATAAAGTAATTGGGTGGGTTTAAAATATCTCTGTGAGATAAATTTGTTTTTTAACTACTGATTAGTGTTGAGCATCTTTTCATGTGTGTTCTGGCAAGTGATACGCCGCCTTTAGTAAAATTTCTATTGAAACCCTTCACCTATTTTTGGGTGGAACTTCAGAGGTATTCACAGCACTGTACTTGGGGTCACTGTTGGTAGTGCTCAGGGGACCATGTGATGTTGAGGATCAAACAGGAGTTGGGCACATGCCTGGCAAGTGTCTTAACCTCTCTGCTGCTTCTCTGGCCCCATTTTTAAAACTTTATGCTGTAGTACTAGAAATTCTGGTGGTGTAGTGGAACTCAGTGCTTATTTACTTGGGGAGGAGTCGTCTCTCCTCACAGTGCTTGAGTGACCACAGAAGACAGAGGAATGAGTTGGGCCCCTGTATACGATGCCTCTCCTCCAACCGTTTGAGCTATCTTCATAGCCCACATATTTATATTTTGAAATGATAATCGGTATGATTATCCGATCATCGAAAAAGTTATTTTTTTTAAACAAACGTAAGGTTTTATATTCTACTTCACTAATAATTTATTTTATTTTATTTTATTTTTATTTTATTTATTTTTTGTTCTTTTTATTGAATCACCATGTGGAAAGTTCCAAAGCTTTCAGGCTTAAGTCTCAGTTATACAATGCTCAAACACCCATCCCTTCACCAGTGCACGTATTCCACCACCAGGAACCCCAGTATACCTCCCCCCACCCTGCCCCCACCCCCACCTGTGTAGCTGATAAATTTCACTTTACTTTTCTCTTTACTTTGATCACATTCAATATTTCAACAAAAAACTCACTATTATTGTTTGGAGTTTCCCCGCCCCCGCCCAAAGTCAGACCTGTTGAAAAGGAAGCATTTGATAATTTGTTTTACATTGCCGACAAGGAAGACATATGAGGACTTGGATGTCTGTATTTTAGTAACTAAGTCCAGGGAAATTTCTACCAGAAATTGCATCACTGCAAGCTCGTACCTCCCTTTAGTGGTCGTCATAAAATGGCGACCGGGGCTCAGTTCACAGTCTAGAGACATTTCTGCAGGAGCGGAGAGCTTCACCAACAATTAGAACTATCATTTATATGCACCCCTAAAAACATAAAGAATCCTATCCATATCCAAACCTCAAGTGTGTCATCATGTGACCCTTTAGGACAGCATGCAAGTTTTGATGTGTTAATTTTTCTCAGAGATTAGACAATTTTTTGTACTTTTAAAAATACTTTATTATTATTCTCAACATACACAGGTTGAGAAGTGTAATGGGTGGGGAGGAAGCGGGTGGTGGGGAGGTGGAGAATGGAATATAACTATACTGGACACATGTCTGACTCAGTGAGTCGAGGTGGTCCGTACCAAATGAAGTTCATCAGTGCCCGGAATGAACTGCCTTGTGTTGCTGCGGAATCTACTGGTGGTCTTGTCTGGCCAGCGGTTCGGGGGACTGTGGCCTTCTTCTTGCCCTTGGAGGACCGGGAGGATTTCTTCTTTGCCTCCATACTCTTTAGGCGCTCCTCTGCCTCTGCTTCAGGTGCTTCCTGCACTGGGCACGAGACTTGCGTCTGGGGAAAGAGCGAATGGCCTGTGTTGGTTGGGTGTCCTTGGGAAGGGCACTCCCTTCCCGGCCCCTGAAGCATACATGGGGTTTCAAGGAGGTGTGGGTGGAGGGGGCCCAGAAAGTCCCATGGCAAAGTTGGGGGTTGGGAGAAATTGGAAGGAGGGAAACCAAGAGTTAAGGAGGGTTTGTCCCAGGGGAACATGAGGGCAGTACTCAGGCTCACCTCGGGTGTGTGTGGCTGATTCTCGGTGTCTTTGTCGTCCGAAAGATGTAGCACTGCCACACTTTCCTCCTTCTTCTGCCGCTCCTTCTCCTGCTCCTCCTTCACCTCCTTCTCCTTTTTCTCCTGCTCCTCCTTTACCTCCTTCTCCTTTTTCTCCTGCTCCTCCTTCACCTCCTTCTCCTTTTTCTCCTGCTCCTCCTTCACCTCCTTCTCCTTTTTCTCCTCCTCCTCCTTCACCTTCTTCTCCTTTTCCTCCTCCTCCTCCTTCACCTCCTTCTCCTTTTTCTCCTCCTCCTCCTTCACCTTCTTCTCCTTTTCCTCCTCCTCCTCCTTCACCTCCTTCTCCTGCCCCTCCCCCTCCTTCTCCTCCTCCTTTTTCTTCAGCTCATTTTTCTCCTTCTCCTCCTCCTGTTCTTCCACCTCTAGCTCCTGCTCCTGCTCCGCTTCGTTTCCTGTGGGAGGATCCCAGGGTCACAGGCAGCCAACGACAGTGGCGCCCTCTAGGGCAGATCCGGCTGGCTTCTGCCTCACCGTGTAGCCCCCCTCACCCCGCCCCCCACCTCGCCCAAAGCTAGCTTCTCCCTCCTGGGATCCCTGTCACTTACTATTTTTTACAGCTTGGAGCTGAGCCCGGAGCTGCAGGTTCTCTTTCTGGGTTTGTTTCAGAAGTTCCTAGAGGTGAGGGAAGAGGGTGAGGAGGGAGTGAGGAAGGAAGCCGGCTTCAGGTCTTCCTGCCCCAGTGTACAGGGCCCCGCTCTCACTTCAAGGGTTTTGAAATCCTCTTTCACTTCATTCAATTCACAAGTAAGTTGACTGTTCTTATTTTCCAACTCTTCCTGGACCAGCCGCTCCTTTAGGATGGCTGATTCTTGGCAGGCAGCCAGTTGGTGGAATTCAGCTGTGCGCTGCTGCAGCAGGCGGACATAACAGCCCTTCTGCTTTTTCAGAGTCCAGATCTCTCGGTGGTCCTTCTTCACCTGCGGGCATGAAGCTGGGAGTCAGGACAGGCAGCGGGGGCAGCCTGAGTGTTCAGCACCTGTGGGTGTCAAACACAGACTCCCGGGCCCAAGGAAACAGCATCTGGGACAGTCGGTCCCCGCACAGGTCTTGATGCTCTTACTCTCAGGACCCAAGAGATGCCACTCCCCCCACCCCACACACCACACACCCTACCACCACTCCGGCCCTTGCCTCCTTTCCCCTGCCTCCCCCGTCCTAGGAACCTTCTTCCCTGGCTTTAAGCTCCTGAATCTTGGTGCTGTGTGGTGAAATTTACGCTTCAGCCCAGGGCTCAATCCCTGCTTTGTGCCTCCCCCCCATCCCCCGCCTAATGTTTTGGACTCTTTCTTGCTACATACCTCAGCCTTGATTGTGATTTCCAGGCCAGGCCCTAATTGACATCGAGACCTTCGCATCGACCTTCCCCCTTCCCCTAGGTGGGAACTGCCTTGGGTCTCTCTCCCTGTCCTCTAGCAACACCCCCTTTTCAGCAGGAGCCACGCCCCCCTGGAGCAGGGGTTACCATTTCTGTGATCTCTGCCAAAAATGTTTGTAGAAGGTCCAACTTTTCCATCGCCGGGTCTTTACCGTGTTCGGCACTCTGGAAGACCCAAGTGGGTTGGTCAGTCAGCGCCTCCCCAGCCCCTCATTTGAAGGCCTCCTGCCCACCTCTACCCCCACCATCCAAGGAGGGCTGTGTGCCATCTTTCCTGTGCCCTGCTTCCTGATGGAGGGGGAAGGGTGGAATCCAAAACATCCTAGTCAAAACTACTACCTAGTCACGCAGTAGAGGAAACAGCAAGAACGATCCAAGGGGGGAACAAGAGAGATGCCCTCGAAGTGGAAATGCAGCCAGCAGCTCACGCAGATCTGGCAGAGGGCATGGCACCTGCCCTGGCACTTTTCTGATGGGACAGTACTCTCCATTGGAGCAGTAAAGGCCACACTTCACCCCAGTCCTTACTCTAGAGGGAGCAAAGAGAACAGAGGGAAAGAGCAAAGGCCAGGGAAAAAGAGGGAGTCAGATAGGGGCCAGGTGTCCAGGCTGGCAGGATCCCTTGGAATGTGGCAGGAGAGTTCAAAGGGGCCATTCCAAAGAGGCCCCTGAGTAGCACCACACGTGTCCCCGCCTGCAGGGTTACCCTGTCCCTTTATGATGTTTGCGCTGTGACCCAGAGTCCCACTAATCAGGCCCATGAGGATGGGGTGGACCCCGGTAGGGCTCCATACATCCACTTAACCTTCTCCATTGTAAGATCTAGGACCAGACGAAGGGGCTCGCTTAAACAAAGGGGGCTACAGCCAAATGATCGCCCTGAAATGTGTTGATCTGATTTGACCAGGGCATGTGACAAGAGACACGAGAACCCTGTTTCATGAGGGCGCCTAGCATGCTGATCCCTGAGGGACACTCCTTCCCATCGTGTCCTAACTCAACCTCAGAGGCCAAACTTGCCCATTCAAGGGAAACCCTGGTGCCCAGGGCTGAGGCAGTGCGCCCCACGTCAGGCCAAGCAGAGCCCGAGTGTGCGGGGAACCAGGGCCAGAGTATCTGCGGGTGCCCCCCTCCTTCCACGTTCCTAAACATCCCGCAACACCCCTTGAGCACCGATCTACTTGGGATGGCGTGCAGCGCAGGACTTACCCCAGTCGGCAGTTGGTGGGCCCGGGAGGTGGCGGTGGCCTGGCCACTGTCTCCGCAGTTGTTTTTCTTCTCCCGCCTCTGTCCTGGGACCAAATCATTTTCGATCTCATACTTGGTAAGCTGCAGAAAAGCAGAGAAACACCTGCTTGAGCCTCTTATTCACATCCTGCTGACAGAAGCTCTCTTGTGCTCGTCTCCATGGGAGGAACCAGTGGGCAGGAGGATGGTGTCTGACCCGAGGAGGGGAGCCCGAGGGGATACTGGGCCAGAGTCCCCAGGAGTCCCCGGAGGGCAGCAGCTGCTGGGTGAGACTGAGACTGGCTGAAGACGTGGGTGGGTCTGGAAAGGGCCCAGGGGCTCATCAGCCAGTGCCCCCCCCGCCCGACACACACACTGACCATTAATGGGTCCTAGACCCAGGACCCGGCCCTTTTTTCTTACGATTTTCCTGGCTCTAGCCAGCTGTTGCTTCCTCTTTCTCTCAAGGGTCGCAACCACGGATGGGGGTAGGGGCCTCTTATCTCTACTCGAGTAGTCCATGAGGATTTCTCCTAATGAACAGCGTTGCAATAAGAGGTGCCACGAGAGGCTGAGGCCGCTCATTTATAGACGGGGCTCATGGGTGTGGCCCAGGTTCTGCAACCCCATTGGCCAGTGAGAATTCCAAAGCCCCATGCGACCCTGGTTTCCATGTCCTACAGCCCAGACCACTGTGACATCACAATGGAGGCCGCACCCACTCGTGCTCATGCAGCAGTTGGGCCTGAGGGAAGCTCCCCCACCCCCACCCCAGGAGCCCCCTCAACCCCCTTCCCCAACATGGCTCTGACCGGCAGGGCAGAGTGGGCAAGGAGCGTCCTCAGAGGGAAAGTGCATTATTCTATGCCCTGACCTTCCCGCCTTGCCATCCTTCAGTCCGCTACTTTCTCAATCCCAGATCATGTCCAGAGGTCCCGAGCCTTAACCCCTGTACTGCGTTTCTGCCCTCTCAATATGTGTTTCTAACATTTTCATTCTAACCTCTGCTGAAGTGTGAAGCCATTATGAAGGACACTTGCTGGTAGGGGCTTCGCAGGCTTCTGAGTCTGAAGTACCAGCCCTGTCTCTCCCTCTGTGGGCAGCCAAGAGTTGGCTGTGTGGACAGAGCGCTAGCTCAGGGTTCTCACTGCACGATGGTTCTCAAGAGAAGCAGCATGTGGACATTCAAACTGTTGGGGTCTGTGGTCTAAGGAACGAGTGCAGCACAAATGCGAAAGTTCAACAGAGCTTCATTTCATGCCAATCACCGAGTCCAGATACTGATTGATCAATTGACCAGTCGTCTCCCCAGAGAGAGAGTGAGACCCTACATCTCCGAGCCCCTTTTATACCCCGAACTCCAACTGTCAACCGACCTATTCCCTGTTTGGTGGGCCTCGGGGCAACTAGGGACTTTTTGGCCCGGGGTTGGCTGCCTTTTCTGGGTCTGTTAATTCAGTTATTTCCTTCTCTCCCTTATTGGTCCCCCAGCTGCTGAAATTGGTGGTCATTCCAGCTAGGTGGGCTTAGGTGGGCCCTACCACGAACATGAGGCCACCATAGCTCCAAGGACGGGAGTACAAGCTTTGCCTACAGAAGGCCTGGATTTGAACCCTGGACCACCTGGTACCGTGAGCGTGCCAGGAGCAATCCCTGAGCACCCTGCCTGGAGAAGCACCTGAGCACTGTTGGGTGTGAAACCGTTAAGCAAAATACATCCCAGAAAAGAGGACTGTTGTAGCCCTATGATACATCGAGAAGTAGCAAAGGGGTGACTGTACCTGGTGTGCTTGGGGGTAGGCTGAGGAACTGTTGTGGCCACTCCCACTATCCAGCTACACTGCACCCTAAGAGAAATCCACCCCCGCCCCGTCCCTGGAGCCCTGGCCTCCACCCCCACAGCCAGAGAACAGTGGCATCGCAATGGAGGCGGCACCCCCTCTAGGTGGGCCTGAGGGAAGCCCCTCCCCGACCCCAGGCTCCCCAGCACTCCGCTTTGCCAACGTGGGAGCTTTGAACGTCCAGCCAAAGAGGGGCAAGGAGCGTCCTCAGAGAGAAAGTGCACTACTCTATGCCCTGACCCTTCCCTCCGTGCCCTAGGTCAGTCCTGGACTGTAGCTGGTACTGGAAGTGGTTCCTCAGCCTCAGACATATTGCTGAGAAAGGGGTGGGGGGGCAGGTGAAGCCTTGATTCTGTGTAAACTTTGCCCTGCTTGTTCGCTAATTTGTAATTAACTGAAGTGAATGAACCTAAAACTGATGGTATTTTTTGCAACCTATGAACCCTACAAAAGGGCTTGGCTCATCAAAATTCATGTGAAATCTCTTTATTAAATTCTTAGGCATTGTTTTCGCATGTGGCAGGACCGTGCCTACTGATGCTGGATTTTGGCCACACAGAGGTTCATTACACTCGTCTTAGTATATTTTGACTTTTAATTTGTGTGATGTATTAAAATAATAATAACAACTATGCTGGTGACCGAAATAATGCGAGACAAGTAATCAACAGCAAATTTGGAGGTTTTGTTTGTTTGTTTTATCTAGAGTTTATTTTTTGATTGGAACATTTAATTTTTCCAATATCGAAGTTTAAATGATATATTCTATGTAAATATAATGTAATTCTTGATGGATTTGAGATCTAGCATTGTGAATTTTTTAAAAATTTGTTCTGCTTTTTTTTAAAAATAAGTGATATCGGATCACGGTGAGACACAGTTACAAACTTGCATGATTCCGTTTCACACAGTGCTCGAGCACCTGTCCCTCCACCGGTGCACTTCCAGCACTCTGGACCCGTGTCCCAGCCCCCACCCCACCCCATCTCACTCCCTGCCTCTGTGGCAGGTACAAACCTCCTTACGCTCTCTCTAATTTGGGGCATTGTGATTTGCAGTGCAGCTACTAAGAGGACATCACGTTCGGTCCTTACTCTACTTTCAGCACACATCTCCCACCCTGGTGATCCCTCCAATCATCGTTTACTTAGTGGTTCTGTGAGGGCAAAACCGATGCCCTGACAAGCCGCAGTTAACATTAAGTCTCAACGAAGCCTCAGTTTCTGTTTCCCAGGAGCAGGACTTGCAGTTGCTGGTAAACTCCCAGTTGAGTAATGCACCTAGATAAGAAATTGGCCAGTTGGGTCTGGCCGGTCATGAAGGGTCACTGCACCCTCCTTAGAAACTGTTGCTAGCCATTGTCTCATTGTGACCACCATTGTAATAGGGCCACTGCTAAAAATAACCCAGTGTATAGACTGTTCTTAACTCTGAACCCTATGTAAACTGCTTGTGACTTGGAGTCAGGGTCCTTGTCAAGACTCCACTGTGTCGGGTGAGACTTGGACCCTAACTTGAGCTAGCGCTGGCTCAGGCGAATAATGAAATTCCTTTGTATTATCGTGTGTGGAACTGGGTCTCTCCGCAACTGGGGATCAGAAACTCGGGCATAACATTTCCTTCTCCATCCCAACTGCCTTTACCCCAGCACATGGAGTTGGCTTCCAAACCATGAAGTGATCCTCCTGGCCCTTATCTCTACTGTCCTTAAGTGTTAGTCTCATTTTATGCTACTTTATATTCCACAAGTGAGTGTAGTCATTCTATGTCTGTCCGTCTCTTTCTAACTCATTTACTTTAGCATGACTCTCTACGTCCATCCACTGTTATGCAAATTTCATGATTTCGTCTCTTCTAACGGCTGCATAGTATTCCATTGTGTCGATGTACCAGAGTTTCTTTAACCAGTTTATCTGTTCTTGGGCACTTGGGTTTTTTCCAAATCTGGCTATTGTGACTGTGTGATTTCAGGAAGGAGGATTGTTGTAGGCCGGGTCAATGGCAACTACATGGATATTAGCAGACTCTTTCGGGATCTTGCCCAGATACCTCAGGCTTTACCATTTGAGTACCAGTTCGGTGTCAAATTATGAGTAGCCGCATCCCTTTCACCTGAGGCATCCTCTGGGCACTGGAACTTGTTCTGCCCACACTGGCTGGCTTCGGAAGATGGGAGGGAAGCGGAGTATTAACAACCCTGGCTTGTGCCTCTGGGGAGGCCGGTGTAAGTGTCCAGTTCTGCCCTGGTTTCCAGCCTTGGCCTGCAGACCTGAGATCTGTCGCTGGGTCAGGGGCTCACGGTGGAAGCTGTATCAGCAACCTTCCCTGCTGTAGCTCCCTTCCCAGCATCCCCTGAGGACTTTTGTCCTTTACCAAAGAAGTGAGTCACACTCAAATCCTCTTCTCAGGGCCAGCTGCTGCTTCTGGAGGCAGGTAAGGTCAGTCCCTTCCTCCACAGAAGAAAGGGAAGGGAAACCAATGATAGGGAAGATACAAGAGGGAGCCCAAGGCCCTGGGAGATGTTAGGTTTCATCCTGACGTGGGAAGCCTTTGATTTGGGCAGAGAAATGGCCTGGCGTGAGTCAAGTTTGCAAGGCTCACTTTAGCTGCTGTAGTGGGAACAGATGCAGAGGCAGCGGTGCTGGAAACGGGGAGTTCTTAGCACATCACAACAAGGATGTGCAGAGTATGAGCGTTCAGACCAGACAGCAGTGAAGAGTGTTTCTGAGGCCAGAGCCCTCTTCCCATCTCTACTCACCTCAGTTGAATTTATCCTCCAAGCAGGACAGCTGGAAAATAGCCCTCCTGGACTGGACAGAATCAATCAATGTTCAATAGGCTCCTATGAGGACTGGGCTGTCCCTGAGATGTCTAAGACAAGCCTTCCCAGATAGGTGGGTTTTGGTGGCAAGAGGTTATTTCAAACAGAGGCCAATCAAGGTCCTGCCAAGAAAACCTGACAACTCTCTTCTCTAACGACCTCAAAAATGAAAATTGACAGTCTTACTCAGAATTAGGATCACTGTATCACTGTATCACTGTCATCCCGTTGCTCATCTATTTGTTCAAGCGGGCACCAGTAACGTCTCTCATTCTGAGACTTATTGTTATTGTTTTTGGCATATCCAATATACCACGAGTAGCTTGTCAGGCTCTGCCGTGCGGGCTCGATACTCTCAGTAGCTTGCCAGGATACTTTGCAGAAATAAGTCTTCTCATGGCAAGGCACACATGACTACAGCGCATCTGAATCAGCTCTTTATATAAACTTGCTCCTCTCTCTCTCTCTCTCTCTCTCTCTCTCTCTCTCTCTCTCTCACTCTCTCTCTCACCCTCTTTTTCTCTCTGGCCTTTTTGGGTCACACCTGGAGATGCACAGGAGTTACTCCTGTGCTCTGCACTCAGGAATTACTCCTGGCGGTACTCGGGGGACCATATGGGATGCTGGGAATCGAACCCGGGTTGGTTGTGTTTAGGCAAATGACCTACTGGCTGTAGTACTATTCCAGCGCCGCCCCCCCCCCTTCTCTCTCTTTTAAAGCTCCAGGCCCTGTCCCTTTCCTCAGCTTCCGCTATAATCCATTGTTTTGCCTCATTTACTTTAGAATCTCCTTCCACGTGGATTCTCCATCCCTCTGTGATTAAATTGATTTTCTCTTACCAGCTTTCTGATGCTAATTTAATGGCTCCACCAGCCAGAGAAGAACCCAGGTAGAGGGAAATTTCCTCCCTACCCTACACATACCTGAGTTTAAGTCCTAGATCCATCTGTTACTACTAACAGAGCACTTGCGTTTGTTGTTAGGGAGGGGGTGGGGGCGGAGACCATGACATTGCTTGAGGATTGCTCCCAGCAAGGCCCAGGGGATCTTGGAGGGCCTGGAGATAGAACCCGGGCAGGCACTCGAGCCCTTTGAGCCGTCATCTCTTAGGCCTCTGATGTAGCTTTATGCACAAGGCACTTTATTTGTCCAGGGCCAAAAATATTGCCTGCCCGTGGACCTGCTGTAAAGATCAAATTAAATGACATAATGTTTATAAATTGCTAGCACAGTGCTTAGACCAATAAATAACAGATTTAATTTGATCATTCTAAGTACAGTGTTGTATAAGCATAGGAAACTCTTATTAGCCAGCACATTGTCATTGACTGCCTCCAATGATAATTGAAAGAGCTGCCACTTAACCCGTGAATGCCAGCGTAGTGTGCGAGGGCAGGCCTCACGTGTGTGAGGCTCTGGGATCAAGTCCCCCGTACTGGAGTGGAGCAGGGGCGGGGAAATTGCCACTTAAACTTTTTGGCATGAGTGCCAATGACAGAATTGTATGGCACCATGAATCATGTACCAAGTGAGGACTACTTTGAACTTTCTTTCCTCAGTTTCAAGGAAATGTTTCTACTTTCAGTTGCATGACTTGACGTGTGTTGGGAAACGCTTTTGCACATGATCTGAGACCTAGCACTCTGGTTGAAAACAGGATTTTAGGAGGAAAAGCAAATACCATCCCGATGCACAAGTGCTCATTTACCTAAACAGCTTCGTCGTCGTTCTCCCACTTTCTCCTTCTGATCTGGGCTTCCAACTCAGGGTGTATTACCTTAAACAATCCCAGATGCATTTTGAGACTATCCCTGGAAAAGGGTCAGCCAGACTCTGTAGGACTCCCCCACCCGCAATCAGGAATACACTGAAAAATGAACAGAACTCCCCCCTCTCCCCGCTTCCCACACCCCCCATCCCTCATCTTTGTCTCAGAAGAGATTTGGCCCAAGGTGATACTCCAGTGAAAACAAACTGGTTTTCTTCCTTATCTTCATGTGTGATTCTCTCCCACGGATTTCCAGAAATTCTGCTCCAGAAGGGCTATGTGGGATGTTCTGACTCACCCCTACGAGCAAAACTTCTTACACTTCCACCTTTGGACCAAAGAGCTACGTTCTAGTTGGATATGCTACCTGGAAGACCTTGCACTCACCTTTACATCACTTGGAACACTTTAGGAAAACAACAGTGGTACTCCCATCCAGACCAACAGAATTGGAGGGTAGCACTCTAAGAGGTTGTGATTTTACCTTCAATGAAAAGTAAAAATAAGGAGCACCATTGGTCAATTACCTTCATGGACCTATCTGCCTTGCAATGAATGCACCACTGTTACCAATAGTCAAAATAGTGGGTCGGATAAAAACAGGGGTTAAGATGCCTGCCTTATATGCAGTTAATCAAGGTTTGATTCCTCACATTGATATGTAGTCCCTTGAGCATGACTAAGAGTAACCCCTGAACACAGAGGGTTACTCTGTGCAGTTCATGAAAACTCTTTTTTGTTGTTGTTCTTTGCCATACCCTGTGGTACTCCTGGGATACTCTCTGTGATGCTTAAGGTCACTCTATAGTGCTCAAGGGGCCATGACTAAGCTCAGGGCTCCTGCGTGCAAAGCAGGGATTCTAGCCTTTTTCAGTCCTTTTCCTGGCCCTTCTTGTGTGTATGTATGCTTCCGGGGATCAAACCAGGGCTTCGTCATAGGAATTATGGACTCTAACACTGAGCCACATTCCCCATTTTCCTGAAAAATCTTTTTCAAGTTCCCTGTTGATGCTGCTTGTGCCTATTCCCCCACCGAGGCCCCATTTAGTAGCACAAATATCAGAGATATCAGACCGGGCTCCTGAAATCTCTGAATGGTGTGTTTGGATGGAAACTTCTAGAAAAGCAGGTGACATGGGGCCAAGTGAATCCTGCAATTGATATGGTCACATTAGTGCTCAGTGTTCATGCACAGGGATGGGTGTTGATGTTGATGGGAATCACTTGGTGATGAGGCTGGTGAGAGGAGTCTGCCTCAGAACTCCCCCTAAACTCTGTCATCCCCTCAGATCAACTAAGTAACTGTTTGACTTCAGGGGGGTAGGAATGGGCCATATCTGGTGGTGCTCAGGGGTTCTCCTGGCTCTGTGCTCACGGATTTCTCTTGATGGTGATTAGGGACTCTATACATGCAGTGTCAGGGGTCAAACCTTGGTTAGTTGCATTCGAGGCAAGCACCTTAACCCCTATCCTATGCCCGACCCACAACTTGACTGTTATTAACAATGGTGCATTGCATGACCTAGACATCCATGAAGGTAAACTAGAAACAAACAAACAAACAGACAAACATGTAAACATCTCAAGAAGTTATCACCTAAAAAAGAAAATTTGTAACAATATACCGATGGATGGTAATTGACTAGTGGTGCTCTCATGTATGTCACTGTCACTGTCATCCCGTTGCTCATCGATTTGCTCGAGTGGGCACCAGTAACGTCTCCATTGTGAGACTTCTTGTTACTATTTTTGGCATATCCAATACGCCACGGATAGCTTTCCAAGCTCTGCCGTGCGGGCGGGATACTCTCGGTAGCTTGCTGGGCTCTTCGAGAGGGTTGGAGGAATTGAACCCAGATCGGCCGCATGCCAGGCAAACGCCCTACCCGTTGTACTATCACTCCAGCGCCCAAACTGAAAAAATTTAAAAAAAATTTTAATAATTATCTCTCACGTGGCTGGAGCGATAGCACAGTGGGTAGGGTGTTTGCCTTGCACTGGCCCATCTGGTTCCGATTCCCAGCATTTTATATGGTCCCCTTAGCACCGCCAGGGGTGGTTCCTGAGTGCAGAGCCAGGAGTGACCCCTGTGCATCGCTGGGTGTGAACCAAAGATAAAAGGTTATCTTAGCTCTCACATCGGATAGCATGTATAATTAAAGTTAGTTTCTTGTTAAAAATCCTTATTCACAGTTTGTGGAGATGTGAAATATCTCACCTGAGTCCTGTAGATGTTCCTTTTCCATCGACGCTGTGTTGTCATGGCTCCAGAAGATTGCATCGAGTGTTCAAATTCCAGTTTCCACCCTACTGGAAAAACCAAGCCAAAACTCTGGCCTCTTGATAAGTGAGTTTGTTAGGGCAATACTCCTGCTGGCAGGTACTATTAATCAATTTACTTACACTTGACCTCATGATTTTGCAGTTACAAAGTCTGTTGGTTGATTTCTAACAAACCAAGGACGTAGTCCATAAATTCTGCTGCTGTGGAACTAACAATAGTAGGTTGCTCCCTTCATATTTTGGAGCATATATCATTGCAATGGCCCCGTCTTCTCCACCTCAAGATGGATTTATTATGGAGGGAGCGTGTGTTCTGTCAAAGAAAGCACCATGTTTTCTTGACTCAGCAATTCTCAGCTGCAAATAATGTCTTATCTACCAATGCCAGCTTCCAAATGAAAAGATGAAAAGTGTTAGGGTGATACATTTCCAGACTCTTACTGTTTCTCTAGCAAGCCTATACTGATGGTGCAAAGTTCTGCAGCACATATTAACATCCAGGAGCCTTTGTTTGATCCCTGGTACCACATGATCCACTGAGCACAACAAGGAGTGAGTGCTCCTCAAATACAAAAATTGCAAAACATGAGGTTCAGAACCAGCATCTCTGGACTTGCCCTTGCTTTTTCTTGACACTCAAAAAAGATGTAAGTGGCAATTGAATGAATTCTATGAAATGGAGCATGGTGAGGTTTGAGTAAAAAAGAAGTCGGGGACAAAGGTGTCTCTCTTGCTGCCCGTCATTTTGGCTCTCTCTCTCCCTCTAGTCCAGACACACCAGCTCCTGGTAGATCCTCAGATATGCAAATTGTTCCACGATGGCCGGGAACTTTTCCTTTGCTTTTTTCTTGGCCAGCATGTTCTCAGCTCAGGATTGCTGCTTCTGAGAGATGTTCCAATCCCCTGCAGAAAGAGATCTCCACTTCATTCTTTTAATAGATGTGAACATTTCACACTATTTTATTGTACCTTAATTCATTATACTATTTGAGATCAATGTCACAGTCACCAATTTGCCTATTTTGTGTTTCCCATTTGCAACATGAGGCCCGTGAGATCAAGAATGTGACTTGACTCACATTCACTGGGGTTCGTTTCCCACCTGAACCCCAGTTTCTGAAGAGACTGTGAGACTTAGTAGGTGAAAAAGCACTTGGAGGAGGTCAGGTGCTTAGGGTGGCATTTCTAGTTTTGTGTGACCTTAGCTCATTTACCTGCCTGAGTAAACCTCATGCCTTCAACTGTAAAATGGGAGTAATAAAACCTAGTTCTCAGAGTACTGATGAAGATCGTTGAAATAATGTTTCTGAAAAATATTTTTGTTTTTGGTATTTGGGCCATATCTAGCAATGCTTAAGCCTTACTCTGGCTCTTTGCTCAAGGATCACTCCTGGTGGGGCTTTGGGGACCATTTGTGGTGCCTGAAATGGAACCTGGGTTGGTTATTTGCCAGACAAGTGCCTTAACTCCTGTACTATCTCTCAGACCTAATCCTGAAAACACTTTTTTAAATTGTAAAAATATTTATAATGAAGGGGCTGGAGCAATAGCACAGGGGGTAGGGCGTTTGCCTTGCACATGGCTGACCCGGGTTCGATTCCCAGCATCCCATATGGTCCCCCGAGCACCGCCAGGAGTAATTCCTGAGTGCATGAGCCAGGAGTAGCCCCTGTGCATTGCCTGGTGTGACCCAAAAAGCAAAAAATATATATATTTATAATGATACAATGTGGAAATTATTCATACAATTTTCTCCATGACGTTTGAAATTTTTTTAATTGAATCTCTGAGAGACGCACTGTTACAAAGTTGTTCATGACTGGATTTCAATCATAGAATGTTCCAACACTCATCTCTTCACCAGTGTACATTTTCTGCCACCTATGCCTGAAAATATGTTTGTATCTTTTATTGGCACTTAAAAATGAGAAGAATTCTATGGCTCTCTACAAGAGTTTAATGATGAATGAAATCTTATGGTACAGGGAAAGCAGTTAATACTTTGGGAAATTATATTTTGGACTTTTTATTTGTGGTCTATCCTCTACTCCTCCTTTCTCCCAGAACCACCTTGTCCTCAAACTCACATGCCTACATACATGGTACAAAGATTACCTCTCTCCCAAATGAACTATCCTCTCAAATGCTCTGGCCTTCCTGCTAAATCTTTCTACTTCAATCAAATTCAGTGCCTTGTTTACCATCTTACACTGTCTTTTCTTTTCTTATTTATTTCTTAATTGTTTGGTAGTAACTCTGATGCAAAGAGCTATAATTTGGTTGCAAATAATTATTAACACATACCAAATATTATGTGATGCAATATATATACATATAATGTTGTGATATAAAATGTAATATTTGTATGAGAGGGGTTGGAGTGATAGTACAACGGGTAGGGCGTTTGCCTGGCATGCGGCCGATCTGGGTTCAATTCCTCCAACCCTCTCGAAGAGCCCAGCAAGCTACCGAGAGTATCCCGCCCGCACGGCAGAGCTTGGAAAGCTATCCGTGGCGTATTGGATATGCCAAAAATAGTAACAAGAAGTCTCACAATGGAGACGTTACTGGTGCCCACTCGAGCAAATCGATGAGCAACGGGATGACAGTGACAGTGACATACATGAGAGCACCACTAGTCAATTACCATCCATCGGTATATTGTTACAAATTTTCTTTTTTAGGTGATAACTTCTTGAGATGTTTACATGTTTGTCTGTTTGTTTGTTTGTTTCTAGTTTACCTTCATGGATGTCTAGGTCATGCAATGCACCATTGTTAATAACAGTCAAGTTGTGGGTCGGGCATAGGATAGGGGTTAAGGTGCTTGCCTCGAATGCAACTAACCAAGGTTTGACCCCTGACACTGCATGTATAGAGTCCCTAATCACCATCAAGAGAAATCCGTGAGCACAGAGCCAGGAGAACCCCTGAGCACCACCAGATATGGCCCATTCCTACCCCCCTGAAGTCAAACAGTTACTTAGTTGATCTGAGGGGATGACAGAGTTTAGGGGGAGTTCTGAGGCAGACTCCTCTCACCAGCCTCATCACCAAGTGATTCCCATCAACATCAACACCCATCCCTGTGCATGAACACTGAGCACTAATGTGACCATATCAATTGCAGGATTCACTTGGCCCCATGTCACCTGCTTTTCTAGAAGTTTCCATCCAAACACACCATTCAGAGATTTCAGGAGCCCGGTCTGATATCTCTGATATTTGTGCTACTAAATGGGGCCTCGGTGGGGGAATAGGCACAAGCAGCATCAACAGGGAACTTGAAAAAGATTTTTCAGGAAAATGGGGAATGTGGCTCAGTGTTAGAGTCCATAATTCCTATGACGAAGCCCTGGTTTGATCCCCGGAAGCATACATACACACAAGAAGGGCCAGGAAAAGGACTGAAAAAGGCTAGAATCCCTGCTTTGCACGCAGGAGCCCTGAGCTTAGTCATGGCCCCTTGAGCACTATAGAGTGACCTTAAGCATCACAGAGAGTATCCCAGGAGTACCACAGGGTATGGCAAAGAACAACAACAAAAAAGAGTTTTCATGAACTGCACAGAGTAACCCTCTGTGTTCAGGGGTTACTCTTAGTCATGCTCAAGGGACTACATATCAATGTGAGGAATCAAACCTTGATTAACTGCATATAAGGCAGGCATCTTAACCCCTGTTTTTATCCGACCCACTATTTTGACTATTGGTAACAGTGGTGCATTCATTGCAAGGCAGATAGGTCCATGAAGGTAATTGACCAATGGTGCTCCTTATTTTTACTTTTCATTGAAGGTAAAATCACAACCTCTTAGAGTGCTACCCTCCAATTCTGTTGGTCTGGATGGGAGTACCACTGTTGCTTTCCTAAAGTGTTCCAAGTGATGTAAAGGTGAGTGCAAGGTCTTCCAGGTAGCATATCCAACTAGAACGTAGCTCTTTGGTCCAAAGGTGGAAGTGTAAGAAGTTTTGCTCGTAGGGGTGAGTCAGAACATCCCACATAGCCCTTCTGGAGCAGAATTTCTGGAAATCCGTGGGAGAGAATCACACATGAAGATAAGGAAGAAAACCAGTTTGTTTTCACTGGAGTATCACCTTGGGCCAAATCTCTTCTGAGACAAAGATGAGGGATGGGGGGTGTGGGAAGCGGGGAGAGGGGGGAGTTCTGTTCATTTTTCAGTGTATTCCTGATTGCGGGTGGGGGAGTCCTACAGAGTCTGGCTGACCCTTTTCCAGGGATAGTCTCAAAATGCATCTGGGATTGTTTAAGGTAATACACCCTGAGTTGGAAGCCCAGATCAGAAGGAGAAAGTGGGAGAACGACGACGAAGCTGTTTAGGTAAATGAGCACTTGTGCATCGGGATGGTATTTGCTTTTCCTCCTAAAATCCTGTTTTCAACCAGAGTGCTAGGTCTCAGATCATGTGCAAAAGCGTTTCCCAACACACGTCAAGTCATGCAACTGAAAGTAGAAACATTTCCTTGAAACTGAGGAAAGAAAGTTCAAAGTAGTCCTCACTTGGTACATGATTCATGGTGCCATACAATTCTGTCATTGGCACTCATGCCAAAAAGTTTAAGTGGCAATTTCCCCGCCCCTGCTCCACTCCAGTACGGGGGACTTGATCCCAGAGCCTCACACACGTGAGGCCTGCCCTCGCACACTACGCTGGCATTCACGGGTTAAGTGGCAGCTCTTTCAATTATCATTGGAGGCAGTCAATGACAATGTGCTGGCTAATAAGAGTTTCCTATGCTTATACAACACTGTACTTAGAATGATCAAATTAAATCTGTTATTTATTGGTCTAAGCACTGTGCTAGCAATTTATAAACATTATGTCATTTAATTTGATCTTTACAGCAGGTCCACGGGCAGGCAATATTTTTGGCCCTGGACAAATAAAGTGCCTTGTGCATAAAGCTACATCAGAGGCCTAAGAGATGACGGCTCAAAGGGCTCGAGTGCCTGCCCGGGTTCTATCTCCAGGCCCTCCAAGATCCCCTGGGCCTTGCTGGGAGCAATCCTCAAGCAATGTCATGGTCTCCGCCCCCACCCCCTCCCTAACAACAAACGCAAGTGCTCTGTTAGTAGTAACAGATGGATCTAGGACTTAAACTCAGGTATGTGTAGGGTAGGGAGGAAATTTCCCTCTACCTGGGTTCTTCTCTGGCTGGTGGAGCCATTAAATTAGCATCAGAAAGCTGGTAAGAGAAAATCAATTTAATCACAGAGGGATGGAGAATCCACGTGGAAGGAGATTCTAAAGTAAATGAGGCAAAACAATGGATTATAGCGGAAGCTGAGGAAAGGGACAGGGCCTGGAGCTTTAAAAGAGAGAGAAGGGGGGGGGGGCGGCGCTGGAATAGTACTACAGCCAGTAGGTCATTTGCCTAAACACAACCAACCCGGGTTCGATTCCCAGCATCCCATATGGTCCCCCGAGTACCGCCAGGAGTAATTCCTGAGTGCAGAGCACAGGAGTAACTCCTGTGCATCTCCAGGTGTGACCCAAAAAGGCCAGAGAGAAAAAGAGGGTGAGAGAGAGAGAGTGAGAGAGAGAGAGAGAGAGAGAGAGAGAGAGAGAGAGAGAGAGGAGCAAGTTTATATAAAGAGCTGATTCAGATGCGCTGTAGTCATGTGTGCCTTGCCATGAGAAGACTTATTTCTGCAAAGTATCCTGGCAAGCTACTGAGAGTATCGAGCCCGCACGGCAGAGCCTGACAAGCTACTCGTGGTATATTGGATATGCCAAAAACAATAACAATAAGTCTCAGAATGAGAGACGTTACTGGTGCCCGCTTGAACAAATAGATGAGCAACGGGATGACAGTGATACAGTGATACAGTGATCCTAATTCTGAGTAAGACTGTCAATTTTCATTTTTGAGGTCGTTAGAGAAGAGAGTTGTCAGGTTTTCTTGGCAGGACCTTGATTGGCCTCTGTTTGAAATAACCTCTTGCCACCAAAACCCACCTATCTGGGAAGGCTTGTCTTAGACATCTCAGGGACAGCCCAGTCCTCATAGGAGCCTATTGAACATTGATTGATTCTGTCCAGTCCAGGAGGGCTATTTTCCAGCTGTCCTGCTTGGAGGATAAATTCAACTGAGGTGAGTAGAGATGGGAAGAGGGCTCTGGCCTCAGAAACACTCTTCACTGCTGTCTGGTCTGAACGCTCATACTCTGCACATCCTTGTTGTGATGTGCTAAGAACTCCCCGTTTCCAGCACCGCTGCCTCTGCATCTGTTCCCACTACAGCAGCTAAAGTGAGCCTTGCAAACTTGACTCACGCCAGGCCATTTCTCTGCCCAAATCAAAGGCTTCCCACGTCAGGATGAAACCTAACATCTCCCAGGGCCTTGGGCTCCCTCTTGTATCTTCCCTATCATTGGTTTCCCTTCCCTTTCTTCTGTGGAGGAAGGGACTGACCTTACCTGCCTCCAGAAGCAGCAGCTGGCCCTGAGAAGAGGATTTGAGTGTGACTCACTTCTTTGGTAAAGGACAAAAGTCCTCAGGGGATGCTGGGAAGGGAGCTACAGCAGGGAAGGTTGCTGATACAGCTTCCACCGTGAGCCCCTGACCCAGCGACAGATCTCAGGTCTGCAGGCCAAGGCTGGAAACCAGGGCAGAACTGGACACTTACACCGGCCTCCCCAGAGGCACAAGCCAGGGTTGTTAATACTCCGCTTCCCTCCCATCTTCCGAAGCCAGCCAGTGTGGGCAGAACAAGTTCCAGTGCCCAGAGGATGCCTCAGGTGAAAGGGATGCGGCTACTCATAATTTGACACCGAACTGGTACTCAAATGGTAAAGCCTGAGGTATCTGGGCAAGATCCCGAAAGAGTCTGCTAATATCCATGTAGTTGCCATTGACCCGGCCTACAACAATCCTCCTTCCTGAAATCACACAGTCACAATAGCCAGATTTGGAAAAAACCCAAGTGCCCAAGAACAGATAAACTGGTTAAAGAAACTCTGGTACATCGACACAATGGAATACTATGCAGCCGTTAGAAGAGACGAAATCATGAAATTTGCATAACAGTGGATGGACGTAGAGAGTCATGCTAAAGTAAATGAGTTAGAAAGAGACGGACAGACATAGAATGACTACACTCACTTGTGGAATATAAAGTAGCATAAAATGAGACTAACACTTAAGGACAGTAGAGATAAGGGCCAGGAGGATCACTTCATGGTTTGGAAGCCAACTCCATGTGCTGGGGTAAAGGCAGTTGGGATGGAGAAGGAAATGTTATGCCCGAGTTTCTGATCCCCAGTTGCGGAGAGACCCAGTTCCACACACGATAATACAAAGGAATTTCATTATTCGCCTGAGCCAGCGCTAGCTCAAGTTAGGGTCCAAGTCTCACCCGACACAGTGGAGTCTTGACAAGGACCCTGACTCCAAGTCACAAGCAGTTTACATAGGGTTCAGAGTTAAGAACAGTCTATACACTGGGTTATTTTTAGCAGTGGCCCTATTACAATGGTGGTCACAATGAGACAATGGCTAGCAACAGTTTCTAAGGAGGGTGCAGTGACCCTTCATGACCGGCCAGACCCAACTGGCCAATTTCTTATCTAGGTGCATTACTCAACTGGGAGTTTACCAGCAACTGCAAGTCCTGCTCCTGGGAAACAGAAACTGAGGCTTCGTTGAGACTTAATGTTAACTGCGGCTTGTCAGGGCATCGGTTTTGCCCTCACAGAACCACTAAGTAAACGATGATTGGAGGGATCACCAGGGTGGGAGATGTGTGCTGAAAGTAGAGTAAGGACCGAACGTGATGTCCTCTTAGTAGCTGCACTGCAAATCACAATGCCCCAAATTAGAGAGAGCGTAAGGAGGTTTGTACCTGCCACAGAGGCAGGGAGTGAGATGGGGTGGGGTGGGGGCTGGGACACGGGTCCAGAGTGCTGGAAGTGCACCGGTGGAGGGACAGGTGCTCGAGCACTGTGTGAAACGGAATCATGCAAGTTTGTAACTGTGTCTCACCGTGATCCGATATCACTTATTTTTAAAAAAAAGCAGAACAAATTTTTAAAAAATTCACAATGCTAGATCTCAAATCCATCAAGAATTACATTATATTTACATAGAATATATCATTTAAACTTCGATATTGGAAAAATTAAATGTTCCAATCAAAAAATAAACTCTAGATAAAACAAACAAACAAAACCTCCAAATTTGCTGTTGATTACTTGTCTCGCATTATTTCGGTCACCAGCATAGTTGTTATTATTATTTTAATACATCACACAAATTAAAAGTCAAAATATACTAAGACGAGTGTAATGAACCTCTGTGTGGCCAAAATCCAGCATCAGTAGGCACGGTCCTGCCACATGCGAAAACAATGCCTAAGAATTTAATAAAGAGATTTCACATGAATTTTGATGAGCCAAGCCCTTTTGTAGGGTTCATAGGTTGCAAAAAATACCATCAGTTTTAGGTTCATTCACTTCAGTTAATTACAAATTAGCGAACAAGCAGGGCAAAGTTTACACAGAATCAAGGCTTCACCTGCCCCCCCACCCCTTTCTCAGCAATATGTCTGAGGCTGAGGAACCACTTCCAGTACCAGCTACAGTCCAGGACTGACCTAGGGCACGGAGGGAAGGGTCAGGGCATAGAGTAGTGCACTTTCTCTCTGAGGACGCTCCTTGCCCCTCTTTGGCTGGACGTTCAAAGCTCCCACGTTGGCAAAGCGGAGTGCTGGGGAGCCTGGGGTCGGGGAGGGGCTTCCCTCAGGCCCACCTAGAGGGGGTGCCGCCTCCATTGCGATGCCACTGTTCTCTGGCTGTGGGGGTGGAGGCCAGGGCTCCAGGGACGGGGCGGGGGTGGATTTCTCTTAGGGTGCAGTGTAGCTGGATAGTGGGAGTGGCCACAACAGTTCCTCAGCCTACCCCCAAGCACACCAGGTACAGTCACCCCTTTGCTACTTCTCGATGTATCATAGGGCTACAACAGTCCTCTTTTCTGGGATGTATTTTGCTTAACGGTTTCACACCCAACAGTGCTCAGGTGCTTCTCCAGGCAGGGTGCTCAGGGACTGCTCCTGGCACGCTCACGGTACCAGGTGGTCCAGGGTTCAAATCCAGGCCTTCTGTAGGCAAAGCTTGTACTCCCGTCCTTGGAGCTATGGTGGCCTCATGTTCGTGGTAGGGCCCACCTAAGCCCACCTAGCTGGAATGACCACCAATTTCAGCAGCTGGGGGACCAATAAGGGAGAGAAGGAAATAACTGAATTAACAGACCCAGAAAAGGCAGCCAACCCCGGGCCAGAAAGTCCCTAGTTGCCCCAAGGCCCACCAAACAGGGAATAGGTCGGTTGACAGTTGGAGTTCGGGGTATAAAAGGGGCTCAGAGATGTAGGGTCTCGCTCTCTCTCTCTGGGGAGACGACTGGTCAATTGATCAATCAGCATCTGGACTCGGTGATTGGCATGAAATGAAGCTCTGTTGAACTTTCGCATTTGTGCTGCACTCGTTCCTTAGACCACAGACCCCAACAGTTTGAATGTCCACATGCTGCTTCTCTTGAGAACCATCGTGCAGTGAGAACCCTGAGCTAGCGCTCTGTCCACACAGCCAACTCTTGGCTGCCCACAGAGGGAGAGACAGGGCTGGTACTTCAGACTCAGAAGCCTGCGAAGCCCCTACCAGCAAGTGTCCTTCATAATGGCTTCACACTTCAGCAGAGGTTAGAATGAAAATGTTAGAAACACATATTGAGAGGGCAGAAATGCAGTACAGGGGTCAAGGCTCGGGACCTCTGGACATGATCTGGGATTGAGAAAGTAGCGGACTGAAGGATGGCAAGGCGGGAGGGTCAGGGCATAGAATAATGCACTTTCCCTCTGAGGACGCTCCTTGCCCACTCTGCCCTGCCGGTCAGAGCCATGTTGGGGAAGGGGGTTGAGGGGGCTCCTGGGGTGGGGGTGGGGGAGCTTCCCTCAGGCCCAACTGCTGCATGAGCACGAGTGGGTGCGGCCTCCATTGTGATGTCACAGTGGTCTGGGCTGTAGGACATGGAAACCAGGGTCGCATGGGGCTTTGGAATTCTCACTGGCCAATGGGGTTGCAGAACCTGGGCCACACCCATGAGCCCCGTCTATAAATGAGCGGCCTCAGCCTCTCGTGGCACCTCTTATTGCAACGCTGTTCATTAGGAGAAATCCTCATGGACTACTCGAGTAGAGATAAGAGGCCCCTACCCCCATCCGTGGTTGCGACCCTTGAGAGAAAGAGGAAGCAACAGCTGGCTAGAGCCAGGAAAATCGTAAGAAAAAAGGGCCGGGTCCTGGGTCTAGGACCCATTAATGGTCAGTGTGTGTGTCGGGGGGGGGGGGGGCACTGGCTGATGAGCCCCTGGGCCCTTTCCAGACCCACCCACGTCTTCAGCCAGTCTCAGTCTCACCCAGCAGCTGCTGCCCTCCGGGGACTCCTGGGGACTCTGGCCCAGTATCCCCTCGGGCTCCCCTCCTCGGGTCAGACACCATCCTCCTGCCCACTGGTTCCTCCCATGGAGACGAGCACAAGAGAGCTTCTGTCAGCAGGATGTGAATAAGAGGCTCAAGCAGGTGTTTCTCTGCTTTTCTGCAGCTTACCAAGTATGAGATCGAAAATGATTTGGTCCCAGGACAGAGGCGGGAGAAGAAAAACAACTGCGGAGACAGTGGCCAGGCCACCGCCACCTCCCGGGCCCACCAACTGCCGACTGGGGTAAGTCCTGCGCTGCACGCCATCCCAAGTAGATCGGTGCTCAAGGGGTGTTGCGGGATGTTTAGGAACGTGGAAGGAGGGGGGCACCCACAGATACTCTGGCCCTGGTTCCCCGCACACTCGGGCTCTGCTTGGCCTGACGTGGGGCGCACTGCCTCAGCCCTGGGCACCAGGGTTTCCCTTGAATGGGCAAGTTTGGCCTCTGAGGTTGAGTTAGGACACGATGGGAAGGAGCGTCCCTCAGGGATCAGCATGCTGGGCGCCCTCATGAAACAGGGTTCTCGTGTCTCTTGTCACATGCCCTGGTCAAATCAGATCAACACATTTCAGGGCAATCATTTGGCTGTAGCCCCCTTTGTTTAAGCGAGCCCCTTCGTCTGGTCCTAGATCTTACAATGGAGAAGGTTAAGTGGATGTATGGAGCCCTACCGGGGTCCACCCCATCCTCATGGGCCTGATTAGTGGGACTCTGGGTCACAGCGCAAACATCATAAAGGGACAGGGTAACCCTGCAGGCGGGGACACGTGTGGTGCTACTCAGGGGCCTCTTTGGAATGGCCCCTTTGAACTCTCCTGCCACATTCCAAGGGATCCTGCCAGCCTGGACACCTGGCCCCTATCTGACTCCCTCTTTTCCCCTGGCCTTTGCTCTTTCCCTCTGTTCTCTTTGCTCCCTCTAGAGTAAGGACTGGGGTGAAGTGTGGCCTTTACTGCTCCAATGGAGAGTACTGTCCCATCAGAAAAGTGCCAGGGCAGGTGCCATGCCCTCTGCCAGATCTGCGTGAGCTGCTGGCTGCATTTCCACTTCGAGGGCATCTCTCTTGTTCCCCCCTTGGATCGTTCTTGCTGTTTCCTCTACTGCGTGACTAGGTAGTAGTTTTGACTAGGATGTTTTGGATTCCACCCTTCCCCCTCCATCAGGAAGCAGGGCACAGGAAAGATGGCACACAGCCCTCCTTGGATGGTGGGGGTAGAGGTGGGCAGGAGGCCTTCAAATGAGGGGCTGGGGAGGCGCTGACTGACCAACCCACTTGGGTCTTCCAGAGTGCCGAACACGTAAAAGACCCGGCGATGGAAAAGTTGGACCTTCTACAAACATTTTTGGCAGAGATCACAGAAATGGTAACCCCTGCTCCAGGGGGGCGTGGCTCCTGCTGAAAAGGGGGTGTTGCTAGAGGACAGGGGGAGAGACCCAAGGCAGTTCCCACCTAGGGGAAGGGAGAAGGTCGATGCGAAGGTCTCGATGTCAATTAGGGCCTGGCCTGGAAATCACAATCAAGGCTGAGGTATGTAGCAAGAAAGAGTCCAAAACATTGGGGGGGGGGCGGGGGGAGGCACAAAGCAGGGATTGAGCCCTGGGCTGAAGCGTAAACTTCACCACACAGCACCAAGATTCAGGAGCTTAAAGCCAGGGAAGAAGGTTCCTAGGACAGGGGAGGCAGGGGAAAGGAGGCAAGGGCCGGAGTTGTGGTAGGGTGTGTGGTGTGTGGGGTGGGGGGAGTGGCATCTCTTGGGTCCTGAGAGTAAGAGCATCAAGACCTGTGCGGGGACCGACTGTCCCAGATGCTGTTTCCTTGGGCCCGGGAGTCTGTGTTTGACACCCACAGGTGCTGAACACTCAGGCTGCCCCCGCTGCCTGTCCTGACTCCCAGCTTCATGCCCGCAGGTGAAGAAGGACCACCGAGAGATCTGGACTCTGAAAAAGCAGAAGGGCTGTTATGTCCGCCTGCTGCAGCAGCGCACAGCTGAATTCCACCAACTGGCTGCCTGCCAAGAATCAGCCATCCTAAAGGAGCGGCTGGTCCAGGAAGAGTTGGAAAATAAGAACAGTCAACTTACTTGTGAATTGAATGAAGTGAAAGAGGATTTCAAAACCCTTGAAGTGAGAGCGGGGCCCTGTACACTGGGGCAGGAAGACCTGAAGCCGGCTTCCTTCCTCACTCCCTCCTCACCCTCTTCCCTCACCTCTAGGAACTTCTGAAACAAACCCAGAAAGAGAACCTGCAGCTCCGGGCTCAGCTCCAAGCTGTAAAAAATAGTAAGTGACAGGGATCCCAGGAGGGAGAAGCTAGCTTTGGGCGAGGTGGGGGGCGGGGTGAGGGGGGCTACACGGTGAGGCAGAAGCCAGCCGGATCTGCCCTAGAGGGCGCCACTGTCGTTGGCTGCCTGTGACCCTGGGATCCTCCCACAGGAAACGAAGCGGAGCAGGAGCAGGAGCTAGAGGTGGAAAAACAGGAGGAGGAGAAGGAGAAAAATGAGCTGAAGAAAAAGGAGGAGGAGAAGGAAAAGGAGAAGGAGGTGAAGGAGGAGGAGGAGGAAAAGGAGAAGGAGGTGAAGGAGGAGGAGGAGGAAAAGGAGAAGGAGGTGAAGGAGGAGCAGGAGAAAAAGGAGAAGGAGGTGAAGGAGGAGCAGGAGAAAAAGGAGAAGGAGGTGAAGGAGGAGCAGGAGAAAAAGGAGAAGGAGGTGAAGGAGGAGCAGGAGAAAAAGGAGAAGGAGGTGAAGGAGGAGCAGGAGAAGGAGCGGCAGAAGAAGGAGGAAAGTGTGGCAGTGCTACATCTTTCGGACGACAATGACACCGAGAATCAGACACACACACCCGAGGTGAGCCTGAATACTGCCCTCATGTTCCCCTGGGACAAACCCTCCTTAACTCTTGGTTTCCCTCCTTCCAATTTCTCCCAACCCCCAACTTTGCCATGGGACTTTCTGGGCCCCCTCCACCCACACCTCCTTGAAACCCCATGTATGCTTCAGGGGCCGGGAAGGGACTGCCCTTCCCAAGGACACCCAACCAACACAGGCCATTCGCTCTTTCCCCAGACGCAAGTCTCGTGCCCAGTGCAGGAAGCACCTGAAGGAGAGGCAGAGGAGCGCCTAGAGAGTATGGAGGCAAAGAAGAAATCCTCCCGGTCCTCCAAGGGGAAGAAGAAGGCCACAGTCCCCCGAACCGCTGGCCAGACAAGACCACCAGTAGATTCCGCAGCAACACAAGGCAGTTCATTCCGGGCACTGATGAACTTCATTTGGTACGGACCACCTCGACTCACTGAGTCAGACATGTGTCCAGTATAGTTATATTCCATTCTCCACCTCCCCACCACCCCCCTCCTCCCCACCCATGACACTTCTCAACCTGTGTATGTTGAGAATAATAATAAAGTATTTTTAAAAGTACAAAAAATTGTCTAATCTCTGAGAAAAATTAACACATCAAAACCTGCATGCTGTCCTAAAGGGTCACATGATGACACACTTGAGGTTTGGATATGGATAGGATTCTTTATGTTTTTAGGGGTGCATATAAATGATAGTTCTAATTGTTGGTGAAGCTCTCCGCTCCTGCACGACCATGGCCCCGGAGGCCAGCTAAACTACCTGGGGCACCAGCAGCTTCCTGCAGAAATGTCTCTAGACTGTGAACTGAGCCCCGGTCGCCATTTTATGACGACCACTAAAGGGAGGTACGAGCTTGCAGTGATGCAATTTCTGGCAGAAATTTCCCTGGACTTAGTTACTAAAATACAGAAATCCAAGTCCTCATATGTCTTCCTTGTCGGCAGTGTAAAACAAATTATCAAATGCTTCCTTTTCAACAGGTCTGACTTTGGGTGGGGGCGGGGAAACTCCAAACAATAATAGTGAGTTTTTTGTTGAAATATTGAATGTGATCAAAGTAAAGAGAAAAGTAAAGTGAAATTTATCAGCTACACAGGTGGGGGTGGGGGCAGGGTGGGGGGAGGTAAACTGGGGTTCCTGGTGGTGGAATACGTGCACTGGTGAAGGGATGGGTGTTTGAGCATTGTATAACTGAGACTTAAGCCTGAAAGCTTTGGAACTTTCCACATGGTGATTCAATAAAAAGAATAAAAAATAAATAAAATAAAAATAAAATAAATTATTAGTGAAGTAGAATATAAAATCTTACATTTGTTTTAAAAAATAACTTTTTTATGATGGTCGGATAATAATACCAAAAATACTCTGCAGAAACACCATCTGCACTTCTATGTTCATTGCAGCACTGTTCACAAAAGCCAGAATCTGGAAACAAACTGAGTGTCTAAGAACAGACGAATGGAAAAAAAACTATGGTATGTCTATGCAAAGGAATACTCCATAGCTGTTAGAAAAAATGAGGCCATGAAATTTGCCTGTAAATGGATAGAAATGAAGAGTACCATGCTGAGTGAAATGAGTTCAAAGGAGAGAGACAGATATAAAATGATTGCATTCACTTGTGGGATATTAAAAAAAATAGTATGAAAGTAATATACAGGGCCAGAGAAAAATGGGCCAGGAGGACTAGTCAATTGTTAAAATTATCACAAGAATGTGTGGGGTGGAGATTAGTTAAGATAGAGGAGGGTCCATTATGACAACATTAGTAGAACGTGATCACTCTGGACAAGAACTGAACATTGAAAGTAGTAAAGGTATATACACCATTGCTTTTCTTCTTTTGGGTGTGTGCCAGTCTCTGTGGTGTGACATGATATCTCATTGTTGTTTTAATTTGCATCTCCCTGATGATTAGTGAAAAGTATTTTTTTTTGACCATACATATATCTTCTTTGAAGGAATTTGTTCATTTTTCTTCCCATTTTGTCTAGGGTTGGATGTTTTTTTCTTGTAAAGTTCTGCCAGTGCCTTGTATATCTTTGTTATTAATGCTTTATCAGATCGGTAGTAGGTGAATAGTTTTTCGCATTCCGTGGGTTCTCTTTGTATCTCGGTAATTGCTCCTTTTGAGGTGCAGAAGCTTCTTAGCTTAATGTAGTTCCATTTATCTTTGCTTCCACTTGCTTGGTCAATGGTGTTTCATCTTTGAAGATGCCAGTAGCTTCAATATTATGAGGAACATTGCCTACGTTTTCTTCCATGTATCTTATGGATTCAGGTCTGATGTTGAGGTCTTTAATCCATTTTGATCTGATTGTGGTTTTTGTACATGGAGTTAGATAGAGGTCATTCTAATGCCATGTAACATTTTTTTTTCATGTAGCTGTCTAGTTTTCCCAGCACCACTTGCTAAAGAGACGGTTTTTGCTCTGTTTTATTTTATTTTGCTCCCTTATCAAAGATTAGGTGATAATATATTTGAGGGTTTGTGTCAGGATATTCAACTCTATTTCACTGGTCTGCGAGTCTGTCTTTATTCCAATACCATGCTATTTTAATTACTACCACTTTCTGCGAAGGTGGTAGGATTGTTGTTTGAATATTAAATGCAATGAATTATTGTGAACAACTTTATAAAAATAAAATAAATTTAAAAATTTTTTAAAGCTAAGAAAATAATTACTAGCACTTTGTAGTACAGTTTGAAGTTGAGGAAGGCGATGTCTACCATCTTCTTTTTCCCAAGGACTGCTTTAGGTATTTGTGGAGCCTTATTGTTCCACATGAATTTCAGGAGTGTTTTGTCTATTTCTTTGAAAAATGTCATGGGTATCCTTACAAGGACCACACTGAATCTGTATAATGCTTTGGGGAGTATTGCCTTTTTATTTTATTTTTGCTTTTTGAGTCAAACCTGGTGATGCAAGGGGTTACTCCTGGCTTTGCACTCAGGAATTACTCCTGGCGGTGCTCAGGGGACCATATGGGATGCTGGGAATCGAACCCGGGTCGGCCGTGTGCAAGGCAAATGCCCTAACCGCTGTGCTATCGCTCCAGTCCCCAGTCCCCTTTTTGACAATGTTAGTTCTCTCAATCCATGAATAGGCCATGTGTTTCCATTTCCTCATGTTCTCTTATTTCTTGAAGTAGCGTTTTGTAGTTTTCTTTGTATAGGTACTTTACCTCCTTAGTTTAGCTGATTCAGAGGTACTTGATTTTCTGCAGTACAACTGTGAACAGGATTGTTTTTTATTATCACTTTCTTCTCTTTCATTATTTGCATATAGGAAAAACATAAACTTTGGGGTATTGATTTTGTAACCTGCCACTCTACTATACTTACCTATTGTTTCTAGGAGCTTTTTGTAGAGACTTTAGGGTTTTCTAAGTATAGTAGTACAGTATCATGTCGTCTGCAAATAGTGAGAGCTTGACTTCTTTCTTTCCTATCTGGATGCCCTCCTCAATATCTTTTCTCTTGCCTAAGTGTTGTGGTAAGTACTTCCAGTACTATATTGAATAGGTGCAACAAGAGTGGGCAACCTTGTCTCGTGCCTGATCTTAGAATGAAAGCCTGTGGCTTCTCCCCCTTAAGAATAATGCCTGCTGTGAGCTTTTGTTAGATGGCTCTGACTAGATTGAATGTATATAGTATATTTGACTATATTAAAGTTCCTTCAACTGCTATTTTGTTGAGAGTTTTTTTTTCCATCTGGACTTTATTGATCTTCAAAGAAACATCAGGCAATCCTGAAATTTATATGGAACAATAAATGCCCACGGATAGCTAAAACAATTCTTGGGAAAAAATGATGGGAGGCATCACCCTCCCCAACCTTAAACTCTACTACAAAGCGGTAGCAATTAAAACAGCATGGTACTGGAACAAAGGCAGAGCCGAAGACCAATGGAATAGGGTGGAATATCCCTACACACAGCCTCAAATGTATGATCATCTAATCTTTGATAAGGGAGCAAGAGATGTGAAGTGGAGCAAGGAAAGCCTCTTTAACAAATGGTGCTGGCACAACTGAACAACCACATGCAAAAGAATGGGCTTAGACCTCAACCTGACACCATGCACAAAAGTCAGATCAAAATGGATTAAAGACCTCAACATCAGACCACAAACCATAAGGTACATTGAAGACAAGGTCGGCAAAACCCTCCACGATATTGAAGATAAAGGTACCTTCAAAGATGACACGGAACTAAGCAATCTAGTAAAAACAGAGATCAACAAATGGGACTACATTAAACTAAAAAGCTTCTGCACCGCAAAAGATACAGTGACCAGAATACAAAGACTATCTACAGAATGGGAAAGGATATTTACACAATACCCATCAGATAAGGGGTTGATATCAATGGTATATAAAGCACTGGTTGAACTCTATAAGAAGAAAACATCCAACCCCATCAAAAAATGGGGCGAAGAAATGAACAGAAACTTTCCCAAGGAAGAGACACGAATGGCCAAAAGGCACATGAAAAAGTGCTCTACATCACTAATCATCAGGGAGATGCAGATCAAAACAACCATGAGATACCACCTCACACCACAGAGACTAGCACACATCCAAAAGAACAAAAGCAACCACTGTTGGAGAGGATGTGGGGAGAAAGGGGCCCTTCTACACTGCTGGTGGGAATGCCGACTGGTTCAGCCCTTTTGGAAAACAATATGGACGATTCTCAAAAAAACTAGAGGTTCTTGAGAGTTTTTATCATGAATGGGTGCTGGATTTTGTCAAATGCTTTCTCTGCATCTATTGATATGATCATATGGGTTTGGTTTTGGTTTGGTTTTTTTTTTTTTTTACTGGGTCACACCCCGCGATGCTCAGGGGTTACTCCTGGCTCTGCACTCAGGAATTACTCCTGGCTGTGCTCAGGGACCATATGGGATGCTGGGAATCACACCCAAGGCAAATGCCCTACCTGCTGTGCTATCGCTCCAGCCCCCATATGTTTTTTTTTAATTGGTATGATGGGTTTCGATTTCTCCGTCTCTCTTGGAGAGCCCTGCAAGCTACCAAGAGTATCTCACTTGCACATCAGAGCTTGTCAAGTTACCCGTGGCATATTCAATATGCCACCCAAAACAGTAACAGGAAGTCTCATTTGGAGACGTTACTGGTGCCTATTCAAGCAAATCGATGAGTAACAAGATGACAATGATACAGTATTACGTTGATTGACTTGCAAATATTAAAGCATCCTGGCATCCCTGAATTGAATCCCTACTTGGTCATGGTATATGATCTTTTTGATGAGTCATTGGATTCTATTTGCTAGCATTTTGTTGAGGATCTTTGCATCTGTGTTCATCAGGGATATCGGTCTGTAATTTTTTTTTTTTTGTAGTCTCTTTGTCTGCTTTTGTTATCAGGGTTATATCTGCTCATAGAAACTTTTTGAAACTGTATCTGTTTCTTCAATTTCCTGAAAAGCTTGAACAGGATTGGCAGTAGATCCTCTTTCTTCCTCTTCTTCCTTTCTTTCTTCCTTCCTCTTCTTCCTTTCTTTCTTCCTTCCTCTTCTTTCTTCCTTCCTCTTCTTCCTTTCTTCCTTCCTTTCTTTCTTTCTTTCTTTCTTTCTTTCTTTCTTTCTTTCTTTCTTTCTTTCTTTCTTTCTTTCTTTCTGTCTTTCTTTCTTGTAGTAGGTCCTCTTTAAAGGTTCGAAAGAATTCACTCGTGAATCTATCTGGGCCTGGGCTTTTGTTTTGGGGAAAACTTTTAATTACCATTTCAATTTCCTTGATCGTGTTAGGTCTGTTTAGGTATTCCAAAACGTCTTGGTTCAGCCTTGGGAGGTTGTAAGAATCCAGGAATTTATCCATTTCTTCAAGGTTCTCTTGTTCCATGCCGTAAAGATTTTCAAAGTAATCTCTGATGATCCTATGGATTTCTGCAGTTTCTGTTAGGATGTCCCACTTTTCATTTCTGATAGTTTATTAGGTTTCTTTCTCTATGTTTCTTTGTGAGTCTGACAAGTGCTTTATCGATCTTATTTATTTTCTCAAAAGAACCAGGTCTTGATTTCGTTGATCATTTGGACTGTATTTTGGAATTTCAGCTCATTGATTTCTGTTTTAAGTTTTATTATTTCCTTCCTCCTGCCTGGTTTGAACTCCTTTTGCTGATACAGTGCTACAGTTTTCAGTTTGGAGGCCGCATCCAGCAGTGCTCAGGGCTTACTCCTGGCTCTGGGCTTAGGGACCACTTTTGGAGGGACTGGGGGACCTTCTGGGTTGCCAGGAATCAAATTCCTACTGGCTGCATGCAGGGCAAGCACTCTACCTGCTGGACTATCTCTCCAGATCTCAAGTGGTATCTACTTTTGGCTTGTTTTTATTTTTTTGGTGGGGGGGATCACACTTAGTAGTGCTCAGGGCTTACTCTTGGCTCTGGCCTGGGAGCAAGGCAAGCACCCTACCTGCTGTACTATCACTCTGGCCCTCCCAAATTCAATTTTTTTTTGTCTAGTTTCAACATTTTTGTTTGTTTGGGGGCCACAACCAGCAATGCTCAGGAGTTACTCCTGGATTAGCACTTAGGGATTACTCCTGGCAGGCTAGGAGCATCATAGTTTTAACATGTTACTTAAAGATTTACTGGAAATCGTAGTTAACTATACAACAAAGTGATAATGGTGAGGAAGAGGAGAAGAAGGACAACAATGACAAATGACAACAACGAGGAACACGCTCCTTTGCTTCTCACACGTTCTTGGAAGTAGATACTACAGTAATAGCCTATAGTGTGCCAATACTAACTACTGCTAAAATCAGTATTAGATAAAAAAGAAAACTGAGTATCAGAAACATGTCCTAAGGTCGGAGTACCAGTACTCACTGAGATAGAGGAACAAGGAGAATTTTATTTTATTCAAGGATTTCGGATTCTAGAGAAAGGAAGATAAACCACAAAGAATCCTTTGAAAGCAGTTAGATGTTTCAAAATCCACTGAACCTGTTTCTCATTTAGGGGGAGTAGCAGACTTTTGTTTATTTTGCCTTGACTGTATTTCTAAATCACAGATTCACAGTAAACAAACGTGTCAGATTCAAAGACAATGTAGGTGCAGACGGATTTGGTTGACTAGCAGTCCATGTTCTAAGCCCTTTGAATGGCTGTTTTTCACTTTGTATATTTTCCAAGGAAAATGAAGGAGCTTAAACTTCTGAACAAAACAAAGGTAATCACACAGAAATCACTCTTTTGAATAGAAGGCAGAAAGGAAAGGGGAAGGAATAGGTAGGAAAGGAGAAGAGGGAAAGAAGCCCTATGGTGTTATCTCACTTGAGGTCCATGACATCCACGAGGTTTGTGAGATATCTAACAAAAACATCCCAACCTGAGTTGATTCTTGGTTGAAATTAAGGAGACTCCTTTCTTCCTACCAATATCTGAACAATTGGTTCATTTCAGTAGATACTGAGCAGCAGAGATAAATTGTTTACAACATCTTTCGTGGTGGTAGGGTGAGTTCAGAGGGATGGTGCAGTGATTAAAGTGAAATGAGTCAGAAAGAGAGGGACAGACATAGAAAGATTGCACTCATTTGTGGAATATAAAGTAACAGGATGGGAGAACAACACTCAAGAACAGTAGGGGTAAGTACCAGGAGGATTACTCCAAGCTTAGAAGCCAGCCTCGCATGCTGGGGGAAAAGGCACCTCAGATAGAGAAGGGACCACCAAGTAAAGGGTGCTAGGAGGGCCCGTTCGGAATGGGAGATGCAGGCTGAGAGTAGACTATAGACTGAACACGATGGCCACTTAATACCTCTACTGCAAACCACAACACCCAAAAGGAGAGAGAGAGCAAAAGGGAATGCCCTGCCACAGAGGCAGGGTGGGGTGGGGAGGAGGATGGGATGGGGGTGGTGGGAGGGATGCTGGGACCATTGGTGATGGAAAATGGGCACTGGTGGAGGGATGGGCTCTTAACCATTGTATGACTAAAATGCAAGCACCAAAGTTTGTAAGTCTGTAACTGTACCTCACGGTTATTCACAAAAAACAAACAAACAAACAAAACTCCTGTCTTGCAGGTATGAGTTCATGAGGCGGATCCCTGGTGCGCTCCATGCACGTTCAGCTCATGCCGGCAGCATCGCCCCACAGTGCTGTGACTCGGTATGCAGTTCCCAGTAGCCACACACTTTGCAACTGGGGTTGGCAGGCCCCAACAAGCCCTAACCTAAAGATGTGTGAATGGGAGCGGGTGTGTGAGTAAAACCAGCCACGCACAACAAGCACCACAATCAGGCATGTGGGACTCCCAGTCGTGGCGACCACAGCCACAGAGGAAAGGGTACCGGCAAGGTTACAAACCTGGCGTGGGAGAAAACAGGCAAGCTGCAGTGCCCACACCACACATGCGCCACGTCCAGGACTCAGCACTGCCTTGCAGAAGGGGCCCTTGATTTTCCAGCAGCTCTGACTGTGCCCCGACTCCCCAAAAATGTTCTGTTATGTCAGAATTTTAGATCCCCAATTGCAGAGAGACCGAGTCCACAAACGATAAAATGCAAAAGCAAAGGAACTTTATTGCTAGCTCGAGCCAGGGTCCAAGTCTCATCCAACGCAGTGGAGTCTTGACAGCGACCCCGACTCCAACTCACAAGCAGTTTCTATAAGGTTAACAGTTAAGAGCAATTTATATACTGGTCTATTTTTAACATTGGCCCTCTTTCAATGGTGGTCAGCAATTAGACAATGGTTAGCAACAGTTTCTAAGGAGGTGCCGTGACCCTTTATGACCTGCCAGATCCAACTGCCCAATTCCTTATCTAGGCAAATTACTCAACTTGGAGTTTACCAGCAACTGCAAGTCCTGCTCCGAGGAAACAAACTGAGGCCTCATTGAGACTCAATGTTAGCTGCGGCTTGCCATGGCATCAGTTTCGCCCTCACACCAACAAAGTTTCAAAAGATAAAGTCCTTTTATTCCTTCACCAATGAAAAGTTTTACTTACTTGACCAATTTTGGCTCATGTGCACAGGAATATTATGAGAAAAGTTTTTAGCTCGTATAGGCAGAAGATTGCAAAAAAAATTAAAAGGATATGTAATAAAAAGCAGGAAATGTATCCATTTTAAAAAAAGATAAATTTCTTTTGTTTCCTACTCAGATGTTATTAGGTTGGTCTTAAATCGCGCATGTACATTTTCTCCGAGCCTTCTAAGCGTCCCTTCCACTCCTGCAATGTGCGTTATGCACAGGGAGTCACCTTTCCACTTCCAGAGGAACTGGGGGACAGTGTGTAGGGGGGTGGTCCTGCCTCCTGAGCCATTGTCAAGGCCAAAGATTACCCAGAAACAGGGAGAGAGGGAATTCACTCCCAAGGAGGGTAACCCTTGGCCAGTGGGGAGTGAGAGGAGAAAGTACTTTTCTCTTCCTCTTCCATGAATACTTCCGGGTCATCTCATTGCAGCACAGGCAAAGGCTCAGGGATGGTCCCCGTGTGTTTTTACGACCGACCTATGGTGTATGGCACCATGGATTAAAAAGGAAAAGAATCCACACCTCCCTTCCATCCAGTAATGCAACTTCTAGGAATTTACTTTAGGAGATTGCTAAACAGAATGATTTATAGAAGAATATTTATGGCAGGATCACTCGCACTAAGGTAGTGATACAAACTCACAAGTAACACATAACATTTTTTAGTAAAATGGTTTTGCAAATAGTGTCGTAGCCATACTGCATAATACTGAGTAGCACTGTAGCACTGTCATCCATCCCGTTGTTTGTCAATTTGCTCGAGCAGGCACCAGTAACATCTACATTGTGAGACTTGTTGTTACTGTTTTTGGCATATCAAATATGCCATGGGCTGCTGTTGCGTGAACGTTCGTGTGGTCGGAGGCGCTGAGATAAGGAATGTAGAAGAAATATGTCTCATGGAGGACCAAGGCTCGCTCTGGCTCTTGGCAAAGACAGAGGGCCTTGTGGATCTCCTTTTATTGATCATGGTACCTCTAATGGGCGCAATACAGTGATGGCACCAAAGGCATCAAAAGATGTTACAGGAAGAACATTGAGGCAACATTATTTCCTTGTATCTGCAGGCCAGTAATCTAGGCCTCAGGAAAGAAGATACAAAACTGAAACCTTCCTTGGGCTAAAAGCACTTAGATTTACATCCCAAAGACAAGGCTGGGCTGCCACAGGAAATCTACATGTCAATTACAAACTAGGCAGCACTTGAAATCTATATCCCAAAGACTAGGCTGGGCCAGAGCCTGCAATTTACAATATCAAAGGTCAGGCCTGGCTAACACCTGAGATCTGCAAGTCAAAGACCAGCCAGGCTTCTGTGAGAGAAGGAAAAACTGCCTCTTTCAATATACTAAAATAATTTTCTAAAGGCAGCTTGAAGGGGGAAAATGTTCCTGTCTGTAGTACAGTCTACGTGGGCTCGCCCTGATAGCTCGGTCCATCCCCAACAGGGAGCTTGCCAGGCTCTGCTGCAGGCGGGATAGTCTCGGTAGCTTGCCGGGCTCTCCGAGAGGGATGGAGGAATCAAACTTGGGTTGGCCACGTGCATGGCAAACGCCCTTCCCACTGTGCTGTCGCTCCAGCCCATAATACTGAGTAGTCACTCAAAACCATAGTTAATATTTGTGGGGTTCTTTTTTGTGGTTTTTTTTGTTGCTTTGGTTTTGGTTTTGGTTTTGAACCACACTCAGGGCTTACTCCTGACTCTGCACTCAGAGATAACACCAGTGGGGTTCAGGGTGCTGAGGATCAAATCAGAGTCAACTATGTATAAGGCAAGCACCCTAACCGCTCTGCTACCACTCTGGTTCCCAAAGGTAAATATTCGTATCCACTGACATGAAGAAGAAGTTCATAGAAAATGTCTTTTGTTGGCCAAAGAAGTGACTCAGTGGTAGGGCGTATGCTTTGACTGTGTGAAGCTTTAGGTTTGGTCTCAAGCATAACACATAAATGGCTACATAACAAAAATATAAAACTTAAAATTAATTTAAAAGTATGTCACTAAGTATTATGAGATGGGATCTATATTACATAACAATGATTCTTAAAATGTTGTCCCTGGGAAAGGAATGTCAGTATCACTTAGAAGAAAATGAGAACAAATGACCCTACCCCAGATCTGCTCAATCAAACTGCTGTTGTGAATTTAGCAACCTGGTTTAATAAACTTTAATAAACTTTCCAGGTGAATATAATGCTCTAATGAGCACCTTTGATCATGACAAAACGAGGAGGCTGCTGTATACATTTATGACATATGTGTGAGGGCCCTGTTTCCTGGAGTAGGAGAGACAGTACAGGGGTTAAGACACTTCCTTTGCACATAGTCAGCCCTGTTTAATTCCTGACATAGCATATGATCCCCTGAGCACAGAGCCAGAAGTAAGCCCTGAGCACTGCTCTGTGGCACAAAAAAGGAAAAGCAAGCAAATAAACAAAGAGCGCTGTTTACTATTTGTTAGTCAACAGAGGCCAATGCCGGGGTGTTAGTTTCAGTGTCCCATAGTAGAAAAACCCAGCCCAGGGGTCTTAGGCAATAAGTGAATTTATTCCTTCACATGAACTGGGAAAAGGCAGGTTCTAGGATGGACATCAAGTCTCCATGCTCATAACTTGTAACTTGTTTTTTGTGCATGTGTTCACTTTCAGTTGGTTGCTCATGGTTCCACACAAATACTCAGATGAACCACAGCCAGAGGAAGAAAGAAAGATTTTGTCTGGAGTCTTCTTCAAAACAAGGAAATCCTCCTTAAAATCCGTTGGCAGTTGTTTTAAGTATTTAGCTTATCCCTCATTAGGTGCATATACGTTTAGGCGTGTGATTTCTTCCTGCTGTACATATCCCTTGATTAATAAAAAAATGGTTTTCGCTGTCGCTTCTAATCTTTTTTAGCCCGAAATCTATGTTTTCAGATACTAGTATGGCCACCCCGGCTTTTTTGAGGGAGTTGTATTCCATCCTTTGACTTTGAGTCTGTGTTTGCTCTGACTGTTTAGATGTGTTTCTTGTAGGTAGCAAAATGTTGGGTTTAGTTTCTGAATCCATTTTGCCACTCTGTGTGTCTTAATTGGTGCATTTAGACCATTGATATTGAGAGAGATTATTGTCATGGGGTTTTGTGCCATCTTTCTGAAGGGGTTTGTTGTACTTGTAGGGGGTTTTCTTGTCTTATAGTAGCCCCTTTGTAAGTTTAGTTTTGTGTCTATGAAGTTCTTGAACTGTTTTTTATCCATAAAATAGCAAATCATTCCTTTGAATTTGAGTGAAAGTTTAGCCGGAGAAAGTATTCTTGGTGAGGCATTCAGTTCGTTGAGTTTTTTTCACTATATCCCACCATTATCTTCGGGCTTGAAGGGTTTCCTCTGATAAGGCTGCTGTAAGTCTAAGGGCTACTCCTTTGTATGTGATTTCTTTCTTTGACCTTGCTGCTTGCAGTATTGTGTCTCTGTCCATGGCATCCATCATTCTGACTGTGATATGCCTTAGAGTCTTTTTATTAGGGTCTCTCTTAGCTTTTATTATTTGTTATGGATCTGGATGCCTGCATTCTCCAACTTTGGGAAATTTCTCCGCAATGATATCTTTAACTGTGGTTTTTTCATTGGGGTTGTCTCCTTGTCCTTCTAGTACTCCAATGATTCTTACGTTGTTCCTTTTGAGTTTATCCCCTAAAGCTTGTTATTCACCCTAAAGCTAGTTTGAGGTCTTTTCCCGTTGTTTGTTGTTGTCTGTAAGCTTTCTACAGCTCATTTTCAAGCTCACTGATTCTGTCTTTGGCTGTAGCCATTCTACTGTTGAGGGCACCCACTGAGTTTTTTATTACATCTACTGACTCCTTTATTCGTGACATTTCTGTTTGTAGCTTTTTTATTTCTGCTCTCATTTATTTCTGTCTTTTCTCGACTGTTCGTTCCACTGTTTCATGTCCTCCTTTAATTCACTGGATGCGTGTTCCACTGCTCCTTTGAGTTCAGTGAACATCTTCAACATTTCATCTCTGAATTCTTTTTCGGAGAGATCGTATCTGTGGGTAACCCCTGTTGAGGCTTCTGGACTCTTTCTTCCATCCTCTCCTTGTGGTGGAGATTTGCACTGTTTCTTCATGTTGTGGTGGTGGTATAGAGGCGGGACCTTCCAATTCACTATCAATATTGCCCTCTTGCTTCGAGAAAGGATTCTGAATGAGCTGTCGATGGTGGTTGTTTTTTTCGGTATACTTTGATTGGACTAGGCTAGTGGTCCATGGACTAATGTGTTTGGGATATTAGGATGTCTGCTTTAGAATTAGATAATGGAGGTTAAGCTATCAGTCCAATGTGCTAGGGAAGGGGAAAATAACTGTGGCCGCGTGAGAGGCCCTGGGGACACGCCCAGCATGCTGCCATACCTGTTAGCTGCTTATGTCCCTGCTGCCATCTAGTTCCCTCTGCCATGCTCCTGAGGTTTCCGGGGTCGCCTTTTGGCCGGCACTCCACGGGCACCTCTACTGAGGCTGGGAGCTTGCAGGGTCATTGCAGCACTGTTTACAATAGCCAGAATCTGGAAAAAACCCGAGTGCCTGAGAACAGATGACTGGTTAAAGAAACTTTGGTACATCTACACAATGGAATACTATGCAGCTGTTAGAAAAGATGAAGTCATGGAATTTTCATTTAAGTGGATCAACAAGTATGTTAAGTGAAATGAGTCAGAAAGGGAGGGACAGACATAGAAAGATTGCACTCATTAGTGGAATATAAAGTAACAGAATGGGAGACTAACACCCAAGAATCGTAGAGATGTGTACCATGAGGATTGCTCCACAGCTTGGAAGCTGGCATCACATGCTGGGGGAAAGGGCAGCTCAGATTGAGAAGGGGACACCAAGAAAATGAAATGTTGCTTGGAGGACCCGCTCAGGATGGGAGGTGCGAGCTGAAAGAAGATAGACTAAACATGATGGTCACTCAATACCTATATTGCAAACCACAACACCCAAAAGGAGAGAGAGAGAGAGAGAGCAAAAGGGAATGCCCTGTCACCGAGACAGGGTGATGGGGTGGGGGTGGCAGGAGGGATACTGGAATTATTTGTGGTGGAGAATGGGCACTGGTGAAGGGATGGGTACTCAATCATTGTATGACTAAAGCATAAGCACGGAAGTTTGTAAGTGTGTAACTGTATCTCATGTGATTCATTTACTAAATAAATAAATAAATTAAAAAAAAGGAATTTTAAAAGTACTAAACAAAAGTTTTAGAATTTAGATGACAGTGTAGCTAATTTTAATAATTTTAAGCTTTGGATTCTAATTAGAGAAACAAATTTAAAGAATTGAATTAACACATGTATATTTAATGTTTAGAGATTGCAGGTGACAAGTGATTTGGGATATGTGCTATTTTACTTATCTGCTTGTTTCAACAACTAAGACCTCCGAAAGGACTCGAGAAATAGATGTAAATGATTTGTTGAGTAAACCATAGACCTTTGGCATTGGAATTGTAAAGGCATAGATAGATAATCTAACTTTAGTAAAGTTTGGAGTGAGAGGGATTGGTTGTTAGGTAGGCAGACAGTGCCCTCACAGAGATCATTTTCTCTACTATAAAACAATTGAAATACTTACAACTATACCAGTGAACTAGAGATGATTTGTCATAATAAATGCTTCTGAGCCATTAAAAAATAAAAGCAAGGAAATCATTCCTAAGAACACTGGACTCCAACAGGAGAACTCTCCTCGTTTCTCAATGGCGCATGCAGGTCACATGCTCATCCCTCCTCTAGTGAGTAGGAGACCATGACTGGCTTAGATTAATCAGTATTCACCTCTATCTAGCAAGCAATAGAGACGCCTTTCCCAAAGAACAGGCTTAATCAAAATTAAGGATCTGCTGATAAGGGAAAAAGGGGGAAACAGCTCTAGCAAAAGCATCAAACTCTTTGCTGCACTGACTCTAGCCTAATAATTGCCTTTGCTGGTGGAGAACACCCATTTGGTTGGGAGGGGGTTGCTGTTTCCTGCTGGGATGGTACAGAAACTCTTTGAGTCACTTCCCCAGTCTGTTTTGCAGGAGGGGGCGGGAGGGGTAGAGCTCACAACTGGGGCTCAGAAAGCCTGGGGGGCCCACTCATGATTTTCTGACAACCAGTCGTTCAATCTGAAGTCCTGAGGATAGAATGCTGTTCAAAGTCCGTGAAACTGGGGTTACCTGGGCCACCCCAGTGCTGTTCAAGGGACGGTGTGGTGCTGAGAACCAAGCCTGGATAGAAGCACTGTACTACCCCTGGCCTCCCTAATTAGTGTTTTCTGAAAAAGCACTTTAAAATAAGACTGCTATGAGTTTCTTGTTAAGCATGATAGAAAATGGATCATGCACATTGTGTGTGTGTGTTTTCTTTCTTCAGTGTTCCTTACTTTGGAACAATATCCGAGTCTTCAAAGGGAGATGTTACAAGGGTTAAATTACTTGCCTTGTACATGGCTTATGAGGGCTTAACCCTGGGCATGGCATATGATCTCTGAGCACCTCCAGGAGTAATCCTTATGCACAGAGCCAGGAGTAACACCTGAGCATCACTAGATGCCAACTCCCCCAAAAAAATTTAAGAAGAAAGGGAAGAAAAAAGTCCAACCCACTGCACTGCTGCCAGGAAAGAGAGCAAACACAAAAGAATCCACTGCTGATTCCATTTCTGTGAAGATCAGAAAGAGGCAAAATGAATCTGAAGCAATAGAAATATGAATACTAGTTACCCACACTGGAAAAGAAAAACTTTGAGTATGACCTTGTCTAGACGAATAGCCTTTTTCATTAAAACAATGAAGTACTTGCAAATGAAAAGTCAAACTGACCCGTAGGATAGGACAAAAGCCTAAAAATAGGCCTAAGTTTTTATGATAATTTAGCATATGATAAAGGCAGCACCTCAAATCTCTTAGGCAAAAAATAGATTTTTAATAAATGGTGCTGAGATTACTGGGAAGCCAATTATAAAAGATAAAATTAAATGCTTACTTTACACCATACTCAAAAATAAGTACCAAATGGATTACTGAGCCAAATAGTAAAAAAAAAGTGAAATTCTATATCTGCTAGTAGAAAACATGGGTAAACTTATTGGCCTTAACATGGCAATCTAATAATGATTCAAAATTCCAGACCCCAAAAGAGAAAAGATTGATAAGTTTCAGTGTGAAAAATATGTAAATGTTTTCTGACTGAAAAAGATTATAAACAAAAATTTTAAAACTGGGAGAATATATTTTCAACATCTATTACAGACAAATGCTTTATAGACAAACACAACTAGAACACAAAGAATTAAAGAATTTAGGTCTGTCTCCCCATTTTTATTTAGGCACAATGATTTATGATTCTGTTAAAAATAAATTTTGAGAGGCCAGAGAGAGGGTGGGTTTGATCTGAAGCATCCTATATGATAGTCTCCCAAGCCCCACCAGGAGTGATCCCTAAGTGCAGAGGCAGAATAAGCACTGAGCACCACCAACTATGGCCCCAGATCAAAATTTACTACTAATAAATTTTGTGGCATACAAAGTTCTGGGTTGGAGCGATAGCGCAGCAGGTAGGGCATTTACATTGCACGCGGCTGACCCGGGTTCAGTCCCTTCGTCCCTCTCAGAGAGCCCAGCAAGCTACTGAGAGTATCCCATCCATATGGCAGAGCCTGGCAAGCTACCCTTGGCGTATTGGAAATGCCAAAAACAGTAACAACAAGTCTCACAATGGAGATGTTACTCTCGAGTAAATCTATGGACAAGGGGAGGACAGTGCTACAGTGCTACAATGTTCCAACACCACACCTCCCTCTTGTGTCATTGTCCCTCCACCAGTGCCTAAAGGTCCCTTCCCACCTACTTGGCAAACTCAGCTCTTTAGAACAACTCTCAGGTTCTGTTACATTAGCCCTTTGTTATTTACATTAGCCATTTGTTACTCTCTGGTATGTTTCTTTATATTCCACTGTGTGAGACAGATCATTCTATATCTGTCCCTTTCCCCTGACTGACTTCAATCAGCATGGCACCCTCTAGTTCCGTTCACCTAACAGAGAATTACATGATTTCATCCTATGTAGTATTCTTTAGTGCGTATATACCAGTCCCCCTCCCCCCCCCGCCACACACACACACACACACACACACACACACACACACACTTGATTTAAACACTGTGGTTTACAAAGTTGTTCACGATGCATTTGTTACAGGCATTCAATATTCCAATCCCAATCCCACCATCACCGTGACCTTTCCTCCACCATTGTCTCCATTTTCCTAACCATCCCTCAAGCCTGCCCCTACAACAGGCACACAATATTTTATTTCATATTGCTTCGCTTGTATCACTTGTCATCCCGTTGTTCGTCAATTTGTTGGAGTGGGCGCCAGTAATGTCTCCATTTATCCCTGTGTAGCTAGTGTAGCCCAATGGAGTCTGCTCCCTCCAGGAACACGAAGAGCCTCAAACCGTTCATGCAGAGTCTTGACGAAGAAGTCTGACCATCTCGTAGGTGGGCGGCCATGTGGTCTTTTGACATCCCATGGAATCCAGTAGGTAACAGCTCTAGTCCAGCAGTCCTCTCTAAATCGCATTATGTGTCTGGCCCATCTGGTTTTTCGACACCTTGGCAAAAGAGACAGCATCCCTGATTCTTGATTGTCCAAGAAGGTCGGAATTCCGGATTCCTTCTCTCACTCAAGTGAAACGTGATACTCCAAGCATAGCTCTTTCCATTCCTCTTTGAGATACCCAAATATCTCATCCTGTTTTCATAGGGCCCAGGTTTCTGAGGCGTATGTTAGTACAGGAAGAATGGTGGAGTCGAAAAGATGTGCCCAGAGCTGGAGGTTCTTCATCCTCTTAACCACTTCTTCAAGGACTAATAAATTTAATAATATTAAATTAAATATTTAATAATATTAAATTTAATGCATAATATTAAATTTAATCATTTAATAATTAAAGAAACCTCAAAGGTAGCAAAAACAACAACAAAAAACCACCCACTGCACACAAAGTTTCTATGGTAAAGTAGCCTATTGGAATCACCCTTGTATGTGCAGTGTGTTGTTGGCCAAATGTTGTCAAGTAATGAAGAACTATAAAATGCATTTCTAGGGGGTTTTCAATGAAAAAGGCAAAAAGCAAAAGAGTATTTTTGCTGTATGATGCCTTTTTTGTGCAAAAGAAAGGACTATTAACAAATACACGTGTGTCCGATTACTTGTACTAAAAGAAACACAAGAAAGGTATAGTGGAAATGAATAACGATTGCTTCCTGTAAGAGATGGATGGGGAGCTGGAGCAATAGCACAGCGGGTAGGGCGTTTGCCTTGCACATGGCCAACCCGGGTTCGATTCCTAGTATCCCATATGGTCCCCCGAGCACCGCCAGGAGTAATTCCTGAGTGCATGGCCAGGAGTAACACCTGTACATCGCTGGGTGTGACCCGAAGAGAAAAATATATATATATATGGATAGGAAATGATGGAAGGGACACCAGGAGGGTGACACTTCTGAATGTGACTGGATGTCCGTTCCACTGTTTCTTTGAGCTCATTAAACATCCTAATCATTTCAACTCTGAGTTCTTTACCAGAGAGATTATGTATGTGGGTGCCCTGTCGAGACTTCAGGGCTCTTTTCTTCATCCGCTCCTCAAGGCGGAGATATGCACTGCTGTAGTATGGAGAAGGAGTCCTCCAGTTCACTCTCAGTGTCCCCCTTTCCGTGCCAGGGAGGACGCTGGGCAAGCTTGGTTGATGGTGGTCTCCTCTTTCCCTGTCAAGAATATTTCCTTTCTCTTGGGTGCTCTGTGTGACTTATGTGGGGGCTCTAGAGCAGCTTCAGGGGACATGTTCTTTTAGATTGGTTTTGTACAGTTTTTTTTAATTGAATCACCGTGAGATACAATTACAAAGCTTTCACTTTGAGTTCCAGTCATACAATGATCGAACACCCATCCCTCCACCAGTGCACATTTACCACCACCAATGTCCCAAATATCCCTCCCCCATCCCTCCCCTCCCCCTGCCTCTATGGCAGACAACTTTCCCCATACTCTCTCTCTTCTTTTGGGCAATATGGTTTCAATTCAGATACTGAGAGGCTATCACATTTGGTTCTTTATCTACTTTCAGCACACATCTCCCATCCTGAACTATCCCTCCAACCATCATTTGTACAGATTCTTGTGTTCACCATTATTTTGGAGAGTTTTGCAGACATTTAGATTGGAATAGACTAGTGTACTATAGGTCTAATGTGCTTGGGGTAGTCAAGCTGCCCTCATAAGAGTTCAGTATAGGAAACTAAGGTGTGGGCCCAATGTACTATGAAAGGGAAAATTAACTGGCTGGCCACTGCCCCAGAGGCCATTCCCACCACCACTTGGGTACCTGAGGGGGGAGAGACCCCGTGTTGTCAAAGGTCCTGGGTTACAGTTCCAAGTCCCACTTCTGGTGCACTTCTCAAACTGCAGGTGTCCCCTCTTGCCTAGGCACTAGTTTGGGCACCTGTGGCTGTGCGGGGGACCTTTCTGCACGCTGTTGCTGCGCCACACGTCTGAGTGTAACTGGACTTTAGAGCCATGTTACTGGTTTGGAGTCTTAAAGAGTGAAAGCATGCCTGAGACTGGAAAAATAGTCCAAGGGTTAAGGCATTTCCCTTGCCCTCAGTTGACCTGGGTTTGATCTACCACATATGGTGCCTCTAGCTCCTCTAGGAGTGATCCTTGAGCACAGGGCCAGAAGGAAGCCCTGAGCGCCACCAGGTGTGACTTCCAAGAAAAATTAAGTCTAAACATACCTGAAATCAGGATGCACTGTAGCACTGTCGTTCAGTTGTTCATCGATTTGCTCGAGCGGGCACCAGTAACGTCTCCATTATGAGACTTGTTGTTATTGTTTCTGGCATATTGAATAACGCCACAGGTACCTTGCCAGGCTCTTCCATGGGGGAAATATCTTAAATAGAGTGCAAGCAAGAACTAACAGACCTATTAGAATTGACTACTAGAATAGGATAGGAGATGGGTGAACTTTTTTAAAGGAACATTGGAAAACAGTAACTTTCATTTTATAGCATTAAACAATGAATTTAATTTATTTATAGGGGGTCATATCGAAGAGTGCTGGGGGTGACCCAGGGTTGCTGGATAGGGACATGTGGTGTTAGGAATCATTTTCAGGGCCCCACTTATGCTAGGTATGGGCTCTACCATATCTGTCACATTCCCAGCTTCTAAACAATTTTTGTTTGTTTGGGGCCACACCCTGCTGTGCTTAGGGTTTATTTTTGCCTGGAGCTCATGGGTCACTTTTGGAGTGGTTCAGGGACCAAACGTAGTGCTGGAGATTAAACCCAGGTCGACCATGTGCAAGGCAAGTGCTGTACTCACTGAACTATTTCTCTAGCCCCTAACACACTCCTTTAAACGTGGGCAATAGGTTAATAATTCTGAAGCTATCTTACATGGATCCAAAGATTAAGCAACATGGGGGATACGTTTAGAAGAGTAGAGATTTCTCACTGTCAGAGATGTTACAAAGGTTAGAGAGTTAAAAATAAAAAAAGAGTGGGTGGCCACACGTTTGTGTGGCTATTCTGTGTCTGATTGACCATGATCCAGAGGCCAGCTAGACTACTTTTGGTACCAGCAGCTGCTCGCAGAAATGTCTCTAGACTGTGAACTAAGCCATAGCCCCACACCGGCTGAGGAGGGGAAAGGTCTTTCTTTCTAGGCTTTATTTCCCTTTTCGGGGAAAGATGTTGTGGCGTCCGCCATTTATAAGGACCATTAAGGAGGTACGAACTTGGAGGCGTGGGAAGGAAAAAAAAAAAGAGGTATGAACTTGCAACAGTGGGATGCGTGCGTGATCCCAGGATGGGGGCGATACCAGCATGCTCTCTGCCGAGATGTGACCCGGATGGCCACACGGTTGTGTGGCTGCTCTGCGGCTGATCAACCACGATCCGGAGGCCAGCTAGACTACTTTTGGTACCAGCAGCTGCTCGCAGAAATGTCTCTAGACTGTGAACTAAGCCATAGCCACATGCTGCCTCAGGAAGGGAAATGATGCAATTTCTAACATAAATCTCCCTGGACTTAGTTACTAAAATACTAAAATACAGAAATCCCAAACCGCACGGCCACTATTGCGGCCACACGACTTCATATCTCTTCATTCTCAGCAATGGAAAACTAATTATCAAATTCTTCCTTTTCAGCAGGGCTGTGTTTTGGGGGGGAAACTCCAATAAAATAGTGAGTTTTGTGTTGAAATATGGAATGCAATCAAGGTAAAGAGAAAGTGAAGTGAAATTTATCAACTACGCAGGCAGGGGTGGGGGGTGGGGGGGTGGGAGGAATACTGGAGTTTTTGGTGGTGGAATATGTGCACTGGTGAAGGGACGGGTGCTCAAGCATTGTATAACTGAGACACAAGCCTGAAAACTTTGTAACTTTCCACATGGTGATTCAATAAAATAAAGAAAGAAAAAAAAATTTGGTACATCTACATAATGGAATACTATGTAGCTGTTAGAAAAGATTAAGTCATGACATTTGCATATAGGTGAATAAAAAAATAAAATAATAAAAGAAGATGGGAATAAAGTCTGTGGTATTGGATTGGAACTGGATTTATAAGTATGAAACAATAGTATATATACACATATATGCATAAAAAGAGATAACAAATAATATAGAACTCCTTTATATAACACATCATTATATTATAATTGTTATTATTATAAATAAGAAATAAAAATAAATGTAGGGAATTGGAGCTATAGTACAGCAGGAGGGCACTTCTCTTGCATGCAGCTAACCTGTGTTCAATCCTCAGCACCGCATATGGTCCCCCAGTATATACCAGGAGGCAGCCATACGGTCCCCCAATCTCCACCAGAAATGATCCCTGAGTGCAGAGCCAGAATTTATCACTGATCATAGCAGGATGTGCCCTCCCCAAAATAATAAATAAATGTAGATGTGTATTGTTTTAGTATATATATTGTGTGTGTATTTCCACATATGTTCTACTGAAAAAAGATGCAGATGCAATGGAAACAAAGGTATTGCAGTGGCCTTTGTAAGCACCTGTAATCCCCAGATTGTGGTCTTTATTCCAATCCACGGTGAAAGGAAATAGGGCTTTCTTTATTTGCTTTTACTTGTTGTTATGTTTTGTTTTGTTTTTGATACGTGCCCATACTGCTTGGAGCTTCTTCCAGGCAGTTTGCTAGGGGGTGATGCTTAGTGATGCTCAGAGAAGGAAACAGGCTTGCAAAGAAATTGCAGATTCTCTGCTGGGGCAGGGAAAGCATAATATAAAGTTGAAACTTCTGATGGTTCTAAAAAAATGAGTAATTGCTAAAACAAATGATGGGGCACATTTCAAGTTCATGGGAGGCAACAGTAGCATTCTTCCAGTGACCAAACCTGGGACATTTTAAGCAATAAAAGAAAGAAGGAGAATAATGAAGCATACCAAAGAACAATCTCCATGAGGACAGACGGACATTAATAATCGGCTGTTCACAATTAAATTAAAAAATGTATTGGAGGGACTGGAGAGATAGTACAGCCAGTAAGGTGTTTGACTTGCATTCCTTTGACCTGGGTTTGACCGTCAGCATCCCATATGGTCCTTGAAGTACAGCCTTGAGTATTTATTGAGCGCAGAGTCAGGAGTAACCCTTGAGCATCACTAAGTGTGGCCCAAAAACAAA